>NW_006263785.1:35098-37327 GCF_000469605.1 Apis dorsata | reverse complement strand
AATAAAATTTTTATAATAATTTAATTCCAATTTTACTTTATCTAAATTAATAAATATTCTAAAAATATTAGTAAATACATCAAATAATATGTATTATTAAACGCTTGATATTTTTCTTTAGATTGTTATTCAATTCAAATTAAAAAAATAGGATTAAAATAGGAACTGTAATTTTTATAATAAATAATACCGTTAATCTGATAAAATTCAAATATTCAAAATATTTTTTGGTTTTTATATTATTAAGTTTATTTAATAATAATAATTAAATCAAATATTAATGTTAAAATATTTTTAAAAATTAAAATAAATATTTTTATATCATTTTCATGAATATTTTAAAAGCAACTAAAATAATATCAAACAAATTTCTCATTTTTGCAAAATTTTAACCAATAAATTTTTAATTAATTTATTTGTTTTTTCAAATTTATTTATTTTTTACTATTTTTTTTTCTTTTTTCAATTACAATAATAACTTGGTTGAAATAAAATCTTTGCATTTTATTTCATATAAAAGAAATTTATTTTCTACAATATTATTTTTATTCTAATAAAATCTCTAAATGTTTATATTTGTAGGCTTTATTTTTATATGATTTTATTTAAAAATAAATAAAAGAGATTTAAAATTAAAATTTAAAGAAAACATACTTATTTATATCACTTACTTATTTCATTTTCAAATACAAATTATTTATTGAAAAAAGAAAAAAAAAACAATGTGATATAAGATTTTTTCAATTTTTACAGCACTTCGATATATAACTAGATATAATTATAAAATTATTAATGATGTAATAATATAATCTATAACATTTTTTATATAATACATGTACAATAAAAAACCTAAGAACACATTTCCTATCATTTGTTTTTTGTTATTTATGCTTCGATTGAATACAGATTATAGATCACAAAAAATAGACTTATTTCTTTCAAAATAAATGAATTTTGAAATTGCATTCATCAATGAAATTTAAAATTTTTATGTATTATATTTAAATATATTAATAAAATTTTTATAATAATTTATTCCAATTTTAAGCAAATATAGATTTATATTGTACTATTTTATTGTAAAAAAAATTCACATTAAAATAAACGATCCATTTATTTATAAATAATTCTTATTTATAAATAAAGAAATATTATAATTTATGAGAAAAAAATCAAATTTCTAATTTCAAACTTTTAAATTTGAACTACAAAAATCCATAATAATTGATCTATTTTTATATCTTACCTATTATTAATATATTTGCAAATTCAAAATATTTACATTATAAAATTTGCATTATAACTTTATATTATTTCATAAATTATAAATTATATTATTAAAGAAAAATTAAATAAAATTATCATTAAAATAGTATATACATATAGAATAGTATATATATATAGATTAGTATATATATAATAGCATATAATAATATAGTAAAAATATATATAAAGTATATGTTATTAAACTAATAAATTTTTTTTGAACCTGAAATGTATAATAATAATAAATAATAATAAAATAATAATAAAATCATTTCATTAAAATAAGAAAAATAAGTATAATATTTATATTATAATAATATACTTATAATATAATATATTATAATATAATACTTATTTTATTTATCAATAAATGTAATACTTAGTGTTTGCCTTTTATTATTTCTTTAAAAATAAATAGAAATTATGATAAAAACAAGTAACAAATTTATTTCCATAATTTTGCTAAATACTATAACGTAACAATAGTGAATTACTATAAAATATGTAGTTTGTTAATTTGAAAATAAAGACTAATATAAAATAATTACTTATTTTATTATTAAATAATAATTATTTATTATTTTAAAATAATTACTTAAATATATTTTTGATTGACTCATATTTATTGAATTAATAGAATGTTAATTATGAAGATCATTTCAAATAATTTATAAGTTATTTGTTGTATAAAAAAAATGTTTTATATAAATATTATATGATATAAAAGAAAATATAATTTTATGTTATTAATTTCTTTGCAAGTGGACGTATATATATAAATGATTAAAGTTTATATTATTAAGTAAATTAAAGTAAATTAAAGTTGACTTTATTTTTTTAAATAGAACTATATATTTTTTAACATACTAATCAAGATAGATTATTAGAAAATTACAGAATCATCTATAGTAAAGTATTATTAATTTAGATGTTTTAACTTGAATTTTTTAAAAAAGATAAGAA
>NW_006263785.1:29763-35064 GCF_000469605.1 Apis dorsata | reverse complement strand
ATAAATAGGAGAAAATTTTATATTTCTTTTTATATATTATTTATCTATATATATAATAATAATATATTTATATTTAATAAATAATAAATAAATAATATAAATAAATTAATTTAATAAATAAATAATATAATATTTATAATCTCTCTATATATATATGTAATAATATATTTAATAATTTATTTTCCTGTTTGTAAACTATTACATAATAGAAAAAATGTTATATTATATTAAGTTATATAAAATTTGTTTCTTTCAACAACTTTATAACAATTTTTTATGTAATGCATTTTGTTACATAGCATAGATTTAGCTTTATTAGCTAGATTAGCTTATTCTTGCATATTATCAAATCATTTTTTTAATATAAAAAATTTTTTTAATATACCTAAAAGTAATTCATTCAACATATTCATTCAACATAATTCATTTACATTACATTACATTGTTACACATTTGCTATTGACATAATCAATTCAATTAATGACCTTGCATACTTATAGTATAATAGAATTTATAGTATAGTATAATAGTATATCTATAGTAGAGTTATGATATTATTAAATATCGATAATAAATCTTATTTTATTCAAAATAACTATTAAAAACATTAATGATTATCTGTAAACAAATAAAATTTCATCGATTTTTCGACATAATTAAGGAAGATATTAATAACATAGACATAAATAACTGAAATAGATTACAATATAATTTTTCAATTAATATATTTTTATTAATTTATCACAAATAATATTTTCACGCTCCTTAAAAATAATTTTGAACAAGAAATAAAAATTTTAGTCACTTTTATCATTTCTATTAATGATATTATATTTAATATAATGATATTATTCTTAATATATCAATAATATTATTGATATATTAAAAATAATCGATAAAATATCGATAACTGAACAGTTACAAAATTCATACTGAAAAAAAAAGGAAGATTGAATTGAGTTGGATATCCTTTGAGAATAGTAATATATTTTGAAATTATTACATATCAATGATACAAATATAAATAATTAGTTGTTAATAATAAATAAAAGTAAATATAAAAATAAAAATAAAAGTTGTTTTTAATCTTATTGTTGGAAAATTTTCAAAAATTGAAGAATTATCAATTATTATAATTCGATGCAATATTGTGTTATCAAATGCGCTTCTCGTAATGATGCAAAAACACAGCCATATTTTTATTTTGGCAAGATGTAAAGTTTTCAAATGCAGATTCTGATTTATTGATTCGAATACAAAGACTCAACATATTAGATATTATAGGTTATCTATTAGAATATCCATTAAACTTTTGAACTGTAAAAATAAAAAACAATAATATCATAAGAATGAAACAAAGACAAATAATAAATAATAATAAATAATAATAGATATAAGTAAATATAAGTAGTAAGTAACAAGTAATAACAATAAATCAAAGATGGAGTTTTTATAATAATTATCTATTATATCCAAGTCAATTGTATTGACAATTGATAATTTATACGCATTATCTAAAAGTTATTATTTTTTCATTGAAATGTCTTATGATATTTATGTGCTGGTTGGTTAATATCGAAATATCATGTCAACATCGCATTCTATGTTATCTAAATTATCCATGAAAACACGAGACAATCAAATAGGCAGATAGAATATTTTTATTAATACAATAATAATATAACAAGTTTGATTTTTCATTGACTTTTTCTTGAATTATTACATGTGCGGAATATGTAACAAATTTCGTAGATGAATATCGAGCATAAGAAAATTGTCATATATTATTTTTAAGTCATTTGCTAAAAAATCTATTTCGTAAAATCTATTTGTTTAATGATAAAATTCTATAAGAGAGGAGAATAAAAAAAAACAGAAATGAAATTGATGAATGCAAATATCATTGTTAGTAATTAACATGGGTTAATATGTTTGCGCTCACAAAAATATTAAAAAAAAATTTCCAATGATAATGAGTAGACTATATGTATAATGTACGGTATGCTTGAATATATGAAAATTACGTTTCTTATCATAATTAACAATAAATCATTATCAGGCAATCAAATAAGATTCTATAAATTATTTCTCAAATATATTCCATAAGACGTGATTCAAAATTGATAAAATTTTATACTTTTATTATTATTTTCTAAATGTCGCTTCTCTCGGACTGTAATCACATTTATGAATCAAAATGCGACAAAAATTCATAGTTACTCGAATCTTTTTATTGCAAAAAAAAATTGCAAAAAATTCATCTCACGGAAATCGTGGTTAATTTAGGATGATTTATATAGAAGCCAATGACACCGCAGATCAGCTCATGAAGGAGATGTCCTCGAAGAAATATCGCACAAAGACACGTTGTATTAAGAAATCGATGTTTTCTTTAAATCTTCTTAAGGATGTTCAATGTTGTCGTAGCTGGAGAATGTCATTTCAGATTTTAGGATTATGTTGCACTCTGCACCAGATTGAAGTGTTCTAAAAAATAGTTAAATATTCAACAATTTTAAATATTCTTTAAATACTTCTCTCAAAAATGGTATTGTTCTTTAACATTATTTTATATATCATATATATTCTTCGTTTTATACTTAATATAAAAATTCCTGATAATAATTTTCTTGAAAGCAAATTATAAATATCGTGACAACTTGCTGATTGCGAATGATACAAATAGAGAGTCTAGATATATATAAATTGTTGATAGATTTTTTATCAAATATTCATTTTTAAATTTCTTCTTTTGAATATATAATTAAATTCAAAAATTTTTATGATGTTCCAGATACGGAAAAAATTTTTTTCAACCTTTTTTTCAACTGTTCGTTCTAGACGATATATGTATGAGATATACTCACTTGATAATACAGTAATTTAAAGAATTTTACCACAGTCGATTATCTTTTTCATTTCTGCATCATATTACAATATAATAATTCTCGTTTTATGATGATTGATATATGACAGACCATTGATTCGATTGCAGAACAGTATCAGAATTATTCGATGAAGTAATAACAAAAAATGTTGATATACTGTGGACAGATAATCAAACAATTTTACAGAATACATTTGGAATCGGAGATACGATATTTTAAATATTTTAGAAGGAATTATAGAATTATTACAATTTTTCAGTGCTATGGAGAATTTGCTGATATGATTGTTATTATTGCTGCTGTGATTGTCATGTTGATTGCAACTGATGTTCCCATAAAAATCAATCGATTAATATTGACTTCATCGATAATGTTTTAGAAATTAACGAATCCGTATATATATCATATATATTTATTGTTGTGATATATAGTTGAAAATTATCATAAGATCTAAGCAAAACATGACTGTAAGATCAGAAACAAATCATAAAATTGAAAATTTTTTAAATTATTGTTAATTTACTACCATTAAAGAATTATTATTGCAATTATTATGTGTTCCAAGCAATAGTAGTAATTAGATTCTGTAAGAAAATAAACAAAATTGACATGAAAGAATATTAAATTTATTATCTCTACAGTAATTATTCGATGACGGTGCAACAATAACAATTAATAGTAATGGAAAATCTGAGAAAATCGAAAAAAAGATTGTAAATCTGATTATAATATGGTTTTATGTATAATATATAGAATCTTACCATTTTATTTTTGATATCTTAATTTTTTTTGAACTATTTTACAAAATTTTAATTAAAATATCTTTTAAACTAATAATTTTTAGATATATATAGATTAATACTTTTTTAGAGAATTATGTTGATTGATATATTAAAAAATATATAATTTCATTTAAAAAAAAACATTAATCTAAAAAAGTTAATTTTTATGTGACATTTGCATCATGAAAGAATTAATATATAACATTATTTTCTTCAATTTATTGAATAACTTTTAAAACATTTTGAGCAACCGCATTTATATTTACAATCGCATAAATTATATGTTGCTGTTGACGATGCAAAGCTATAATTATTATTAAATTGCACAAAAATTGAGAAAATTATTATTATTTTGCTTAAAAAATCAATGAATTGCATGAATAATATGAATAGAGATTATTGTAGTCAGAACTAAAGAGAAATTATTTAACTATCTATCAAAAATATATAATTAATGAAGAGAATAAAAATATGAAAATAGAAAAAACCCATATCCAGCTTCTGAAAATGCTATTGAAAAAAAAAAAATAGTTGATCTAATAATTCGGAAGGAGATCCAGCATTTTTTCTATTTTATCTATCAATGGAAGCATTCGAAATATCTAGAGAAAAAAGATATATGCAGAAGAATCTGTGAAAAAGATTTTGAGAGAAAGAAAAAAATTAATTAATATTGGATTTCATATATATATATATGTATATATACATATATAGTTTTTAGTAAAAAATCAATTAAAATCATTATAATTTTTAACATTTTTCCTGTTTTTAGTAAAATTTAAATATTTGAATAAAATTTAATTGCAAATTATTAATATATTTCAGATTTACATATTAATAATTTATTATTATTTATATATATAATTATTTATATATTACGATGCATAATGTCTTATTATTTTTATTACTATTTTTATTATATTCTTAAACAAATCTCTCGAATCTAATTAATAATATCTGAAATTTATTTATATAAAATATTTATATAAATTATCAGTTATCACATTAAAGAAAAAAATTTTGGTTACTTTTTATTTAAAATCATCCAAGAATGGAATATGATGTATTTAGAACAATATATAGAATGAAAGAAAAGAATGCAAAATCTGCAGAAGATAAGATCAAAAAATATCATATGAATTTTTTACTGAAAAAAAAAAAAAAAAATAAATTTCCCATGAAAAATTCATAATTTATATGAGATTATTGAAAAACATGGATTTCAAATAAAAAAAAAATGCAATAATAGAAAAATATTGAAACATCAAACATTATTATTTAAATTATTATTATTAAGTATTTAAAAGTAATTCAATATTAAAGCAAAATAGAAATATCGTGGATAAATAATATAACTGACTGTTAATAAATAACAAAATAAGGAAATTGGATTTTAAAAAATAGTTTTCATAATTTTATTATAGTACATTCTAATGGGAAAAATGGTCTTATTATAAAAGTTTAATTAATTTTTAAAATATATATTATTGAAGATTACAAAATAATAAATGAATTCATTTGAAAAATGAAGAAAAGTTATTATACAATATTTTACAGAATTCGGTACTATTATAGATAATGCTCCATATTATATTATATATCATATAACAATTAATAAACCAACTTTTAAA
>NW_006263785.1:0-29514 GCF_000469605.1 Apis dorsata | reverse complement strand
TATATATATTTATATTCATATTATATATATTCATATTTATTCATATATATTATATATATATATAAAAGAAAAAAAAACAAAAAAAATATTTAAAATAAATAAATTCATTAAATTACAAGATATCATATTGAGATACAATAACATATTAAGATTACTTATGTATTACTTTAATTAATTGAGCTTGAATTAAAATCAAGTGATTTATTCAAATAAAATAACTCAGCAACGTTATTATCCAATATATTTAATGTTTATTTTATAGTATGATCGAAAATATCATGCAAAATGATTAGAAAAATTTTTGCTATCACGACAAAATTGAAAACCAATTTTAATTGAAAAAAATAAAATTTATGGAAAAAATTATAAAAGAATTGCTATTCTCCGAATAAACTAATTCAGAAAAATTTTTTCTGTAAGCATTATTAATAATAACAGCAATTTAGAAAAAGATTTCTCTTACATCAATAAAATAAAGAATATTAAAATAGAAAATTATTATACATTTCTTTTCATTTTGAGAATTCACTTGAGATTTTATTGTGTCTGAAATTTTTCGAGATTTTCTTCAGTTTGCATTCAGCTTTTTCTTTCGCATACAATTCAATTTTTTTGTATTTAATTATTAGTTTTTATCAAATAGAATTCGATAAAATAAATAATAAAATATATTTTAAATCAATGTAATCAAAAAAGGAAGAAAAATAATAATTTAGTTATTTGTGACAGAAACAGTAGTATAGTGATTCTTATAGCGATTCTGATTATTATAATAGTATGATTAACACAATGGCAATGAATGCATTCGCAGATATGTGCACTCATTAACGTTGATTTTAAAAACTTAAATTCGTTACGATAAGAGAACTATTTTGAAAAGCTCAAATATATATGAAATTTCTAAAAAAGCTATGAAGGATTATTTTGTAGTAAATAGCATTGTTAATACAAATTTATAATAGTTCACTAAGAATTTAGTCTTTTTTATGACTTAATATTGTTTATGATGATATATTCTTTAAATTAAATGGGATGAGAATTGCGGTTAGTTTATATTGATAACTTCATTTTATTAATGAGATAGAGAAAGTGAGTATGGAGAAGGAAATTAGGAAATGGAAATGATCAACTAAATTTTTCGAATATAAGTAAAATTAAATAATTTCCTACGAATTGAATTGTTGAGAAGATGGATTATTCTACATGTCAAAATAAGCAAAAAATATAGAATATATTTTTTTCATTTAAAAATTATTTTTCAAGAAAATCGAATTTGAAAATTCATAGATTCTTCCTTGACTTGTATATATATTCCAATTTCAATTTTCTCAAAAAACAAAGACTTAAACGATAAAATTTTATTCTGTATTTTTTGTTTATTCTTATAAACAAGAGAAGTAGAATAATCATCTACTGATATTCATTTCTATCCAATCAAGAATTAATTTCATTTTTATATGAAAAATTTTCGAACTTCGATATTTTTCATATAGTTTTGTTATTTTTTATTTTCATTTTATTACAGAATCTTACTGATTTTGTACCATGAATTTCAAATCATTTTAATGTTATAGTTATTATTTCAATTTTTATGGTTACATAGAAGATAAAAGAAAAAAATTTTTTTTTCTGAGAAAATTGTTCTTATTGATCATTAAATAGTTACTAAATTTATGAGTTAATTTGATAATTTTTCTCCATTATTCACATATATCTATATGTATATGTTACTTGTTAAAATATATAACAAAAGGTATGATGTTGTTATATAAATAATATATATAATATATAATGGATAATATCATTTTGAGGAAAGTATTTAAAAATTATTTAGAATTATATATATTTCTTAGAAAATTCATTCTGGTTGGAAATGCAATGTGATCCTGTAACCTGAGATGATTTTTCAGCTATTGTAATCTCAATGGCCACTAATATTTACGACATATGTAAATCAATTCTCGAGTCTTCATTCCAGTTCAAGTAATTTTTCTTAGATATAAAAATCAGAGGATTCTTAATCCATGATGTTAGTGACTTCTATGTATTTTATATATTAGAAAATGGTAATCCTCCCACAGAATCGTTTCCGATGGTGCGAATTTTTGTTCATATTGGAAAAAAATTGGAGAAGATTTCATGACGATTTTCACGACCAAAGACTACACACTTAGAATAAATTAAAAATAAACTGCACGAAGTAAAGATCATGCTCTGATAATGTTCTCTAATATTCAAGCACAACGTACATTGTACATATAATCGATTCATTATCATTATAATGCATCCAACTTCTTCTAAAAAGTTTTATTCATATATACATTTTTTAATATCCGAATTCTCCAATTATTTACAATATTCACAAGGGCGAATATTTTTCAAACTAAATATTTTATATATTCGGAATAATCACATGAACATTGATCTTTCGAGTCAGGTACTGGTGGATTTGGAACAAGTGCAAGAATGTAAAAAAAGAAATTGCTTGAATTGAATCATTTGAATGAGAAAAACGCGACTAGCTCATATTTCTCAATGAATACAAGATAAAACAAAGAAGATAGTTTATCTTACGAACATTAAGACAATTAATGAAATGATTACCGAGCTCCAATCGAGGAAATCATTCCAACGAGAGATATAATTTTTGTTCTTGAAAACGAAAATCAACTAAATGACACCTTTCTGCAATTTCATTTACTTCGAATTTACTTTGAATCATTTACTTTGAATCAATTTTTTCATTAAGATTTAATTCATATCTAACATATTATTCATAAGTGATGATAATCTCGAAAAACGAATTACAAAAATTGAGAAACGTGATTATCTCAAGCCAACATCGAAATTTAAAAATTTCTATAATACATATGAGAAAACCAATTCTCATCAAGAATAATTAAACAAAAATATATCATCAATCGATAAATCTTAGGATTTAAGATCGCATTGAATCATTTGTCGCAAATATTACTAACGAAAAAGCATATTATCAAATTTTTTGAGAACTTCAAAAATTTGTATTTGATAAAGTGCGTGTTCAACAATATTTTCAAATTTATTGGTTAGATTCATAAATCTATTTCACATCTTCTATGAGATAATGATTTTGCTCTGGTTTTATTATCAAACTTCTATAATAAATTTAAAAAGTTTTTTTCGATATAGATTCTAGATATGATAAATCGTAATGAATTTTTTTATTAACATTTTGAGAGATTTTATGATTCGAAAGAAGCTGCTTTTGTTTTGAAGTTGTTGGAAGTGTCAAACAATAATTATTCCACATTGCTCATTTAATCTTAATCCTGTAACTTAATAATTTCTACAGTATTTCTCTATATTTCTCCATAATAATTAAACAATAAAAAAAATATTATTTGCTTTTTTTTATTTTTTTCTTTATTGTATTTTTTTTCCATTCTTTTCTTTAAGAAAATTCTTTGGCGGCAACTTTGTTTCTGTCGTGCTACTTGACAAACAAAAAGATTTTTACTTCATAAATCTAATAATAAAATAAAAGAGAATATTTATAAGAATGGAATATTAGACAAACATATAATATAAGAATTAAATATTATAATGCATGTATAGGAATAAAAGAATCATTTTTTACATTGCATAAAGAATGATTCAAAACTTTAAATTTAGAATTGGAATGAAGACTGGAGAGGAAAATGATTATATGAAAACAAAAAATTTTATGACTTTGAATAAAGTTTGATTAGAGTTATGATTAATCGATATTATTTGTATAAAAAACTTAAAATTAGTAAATTTTAAGAGTTTGAAATATAGAAATTTTTCAATAAAAAAATTATAAATTTTTAGAATTCTTATATATTTTAAAACTCAATTATAAAATAGAATATTGTATTATGATTGTTAATAACATTTAATAGAAATCAGTATTTTGAACAATTGATTTATTAACAAAAAAACGAAAAAGAAATCGAGAAAGTTAAATGCAAAAACATTTCCAATGTTTTTTTAAAATCAAAATATTCTTGTATTTGTCATCCAATCATTTTTACGTGCATTGAACGAATTTGAAAATTTTCTGAAATTGTCTTGTGTTCTTCAATCATAATTTTAATGAGATATTCTGCATCATCACGCTCTTACATAAAAAAAATTCTCGTAAATACGAAATAAAAATATGTTTGTTCAATCTAAATATTTTAAGAAAAAGAAATCACTTTTAATTTTATGATTTTTAATTTAAAAAAATTTATTAAATATTTTTCTTTTTTTATTACAGAATTTTAAAACAAAAAATTCAATCTCAACAAAGGAATTAAAAAATAGTAAAGCAATTTGTTTTCTTTTTAAGAAAATGAAAAATTTTTGCTGCTCAATTTTTCAAAAAAGAAAAATATTTTAATTTTCTGAAACAGCAAATTTATAACTATGTATATTCTATAACAGAATATTCTTTCACAAATTTCTCAATAAACATATATCGTTACATATCATTGAGAAGATGAAAAAGATATCTAAAATATAAGTTTATTCATATCGATCTGGTTAAATTTTACACAAAATGCTATATTAAAGAATTTGAAATTGTTCAAGCAATTTTTCTACCAAATTTGCATGGCAAATTCGGAGATATATTCGAATTTATAGTAAATCGTAACGAATTTCTCATTAATGATAGAAAAATTCTATTATTTGAAATTTGTATTGAAAGGAAAAGCTACTCATGTTCTGAGATCATTAGCTATGTCGACAACTAGAAATTATCATGAGAACATTATGAGAACATTAATTCATTGTTCACGTGGATGCATTATTCAGCTTTTTCCTAATCTCAATAGATTACACAATCCTTTGTGATAATTATTAAATAATTTCATTAATAATGCTCGATCATTGAAATGTTATATAAGCTCGTCAATCAATATAACATTTTTTTAACCTATCTCTGAAATAAATGAACGAGTAATTGAGAAAAAAATGCATATCCAAATTGGAATGTAAAAAAACTTTGACTAATTTTCAAATATTTCTCATATAACATTGCAAATTTTTTTTAAAAGTCGAAATCAAATAATCAAAAATCAATATATCCATTTTATTGCTCGAGTTACCTATTATCTCAAAATGTTTAAAGTTCCCGCAATTTGTTTTTTATGTTTTTTGTTTTTAATGTCTTTGAACAATATGGCATCTCATATCATTATTTTCAATATTTGCACTTTATATATCGCAAAAAAATCGAAATTGGCCCAAATGACAATTAAGGAGATTTTAAAGCAAACGATTATGATATCAATATTTTTTAAGACGATAATAAATTAACATTATATTGAATTAAAAATTATCTGATGCCTCACAAAAATATCAAATATCTTTTCGATACTTTACAAAAATATAGATATTTTTTACAAAAATATAGATATCGAGTATTTTGATATCACATTATTTCAATAGATATCAATCCAATATTAATTTTGTGTAAAATTAATATTAATTATCATTAATTAATTTGATTTTTGTTATTTTATGTAACATGGACTTTTTATTCGAATTAAAAATTTTAAGAAAATAAGAAATCAAAAAGAGATTACAAAAAATCAATAGCCAAAGCACTTTCAATTTTAAATATTTATTTGAATAAATAAATGAAAATTGTTGTTATTCGATAATAATAACAAAATTACAAAATTGTTTAAAGAAAAAAGAAGAACCGTTTGATAACCTTTATTCGGAATTAGGTTCAAAAATTGCAAGAAATAAAAAAAGGAAAAAAAGAAATTCCACCAGATTTTGAATTCATGAAATCATAGATTCAGTCCAATCATTGGAAATTTTAAATATTTGATAGTATTTGAATTTTAAAACAATATTTATGACATTATAAGATATCACTGTATCAATAATTTATATTTATATTTTGTATTTTATAATTTTGAAATATATCAATACAAAATAATAATAATATAAATAATCTTTATATTTTTTCGATTACGATAAAAAATGTTTAAAAGATAAATAAAAAAAAAATTTAGAATATCGTCACTAATCATTTACATTTTTTTAAAAATATGAATATGGAATTTTAAACAAATTGTACAATGAATAATATTTCAAATATATTAATATATAATATTACATTATTAATGTTCATTAATAATATATTAATAAAATATTTTATATATTTTCAAAAAGTATTTTATTTCCATAATAACATATTAAATCATTAACAATTAAATCAAAACAATACTGATATCTAATTAAAAAATAAAATTTTTTATACTTAAAATATATAGTATATATGATAGGAACATATGATTCAAAAACATGAATTGTTTCATTTATCAATCAAATACTTCAACTATTCTAAAGTTATCATAATTTTTTGTGGTTCACAAAATACAATTCTATAGAAAATATTGAAGATAAAATATTCTGCATCATTACGCTTTTTTTATAAAAAAAATCTTCCTGAAAATGTAATAATATAATATATAATATGTAATAATATGTAATAAATGTAATAATATAATATAATAATAAAATATGATTGTTCAGTTTTAAATAGTTTTTAAATTTTATTTTGTTCACAGTTTTAAAAATAAGAATTCTATATATATTATTTTTCATTTCATGATTTTTAATTAAAAAGAATATATAATAGATTTGTTTTTTTTATTTAACATTTTTTTTATTACGAAATTCCAGGAATATATAATTCAATCTCAATTAAAAAAACAATTCATTTCTTTTTTAAGAGGAGATAAAATTTTTGTTACTCCATTTTCCAGAAAAACCATGAGAAGCAAAAAGATCCTTCAAAGAAAAAAAAAGAATCATTTGATATAAGAAAAGAATACAATTTGGAATTAGAACGAAATAAAAATTGTAAAAAATCTGACTAAACAAAAGAAAAAAAAAAAAATTCCACTAGATTTATCAATTATAATAAATTTATGAAGATAGATTTGACAAATGACACGTGATATAATAAAATATTCTTTCAAAAATCTCTTATAAACATATATATAAAAAAATGAAGAAAAATTTGAAATGCAAATATTATTATTCATATTAATTATCACAAGATACAAAATGCTGTATCTGTCAGTGAAGAATTTGAGAAATTCTTAGAAAAAGAATAGAAATTTATTTGGTCTTATTTAAGAAGAAACAAAGATAACAAATTTACAACAATATTAATCATAAAATGCTGAATGCAATAGAATATATTATATTTATATGTGCAATATTTATATTGATGATTTTATAAAATATGATGAAATCAATAAAATTTTTATTTTACTGATAATAATTAAGATAATAGTAATATATATTGAACTATTGTTAATTAATTTTGATTTTTATTATTTTATATTGTAATATATGTTATAGAAGATAAAAATCGTAGAAAAATTGAATAAAATATGATCCTATGTGAAAAAAATAAGAAAAAAATTTGGCATAATATTTTTTTATCTAAAATAAAATATAATATAACTTATTTTATTTTTTATTTTTATTATAAGAATTTTTTATTTTTGGTTACCAAACTTCTTTTTTATTTTCTCACAGAATTTTACAATTATAGCGATTTAAAAAAATGCTTACTATACAAAAAAGTTGAAAAAAAACTATGTTTACCAAACTTATTATAAAAAAGTTAAATTTGTAAAACAATATTAAAAAATAAATTTTTACAATGAAAAAATACTTTTATTGAAAAGAAATTTAATTTAGATAATTCTAATGGATATTTATTTTATTATGATTTGTGGATGAAAAAATTTTTATGTTGTGAATAACAAAATAAGAATCAATAATTAATTAGATATCATAAATTTCAATGGAATTCAATGGAATTGTCTTATAAATTAAGAAAAAATGGAAAGACATAAAAAAATATTTTGAAATATTGAAATCAACAAAAATTAAAATTTTAAATGTAATGAAATATAATAATTAAATATTTTAAAATAATAATATTATATATTTTACAATAATACAATATTTTAAAATAAATTACAAACAGTTAAATTAATTAAAGATTGACGTAAAAAATCAGCATTATCGAATTTGAATGCTATTGAAAATTATATATATTTACAAATATAGTTTATACAAATAATTGTCAATTTTCTTTTTGAAAAAGAAAGATGCATTAAAAAATATTTCAAATAATTGAATATTTCAATATATTAATGATTCAGAATGAAATTTTTTAATAAAAATATATTCCAATATTATATTCCATGTTGATATTCTCATATCAGATGTAACAAAAGGCAATAATATTGACTTAATATAGTATATCTAATAAGAGCATAATTATTATAATTTAATAATTATAGATTTTAATAATACAAATAATTATATATATATATTTTTACTTAATTCTATGATATTTTTTAATAAGTACTCCAAATCATTATTATTGTTCAAAATTACTTTACAATATAAATCCATTGAATTAATTTAATTGCATAATTAATGATTTTCAATATCTCGATTCTTATCTATCGATAATTGTTCAATATTCCATACATTTTCCTCGAAACTTTATCTTCATGTAATTCCAAATATTTTCTATTGTATTCTTTTGTAATTGTAATGACGAATCCAATATTTTTATGTATTCTTATTATTATATATTGAGTTTAGAATCATTATTCTATATTAATTACTTTCGATTTCCTCTTCCAAATTTATTTATTAATGTTATAATATTTAATTATATTAGAAAAACTATCATAAATTTTTATCATTACTTTTACGTTTTGTCATAAATATGCATAAAATGATAAATCTTTGTTTTAAAAAAGACTCTAAATATACACTTTTAGTGAATGCTTAATTCTCTTTTCAAGAAATCTATTGGTTAGTAATAAGATTAGTTAAGAAGATAATATTAATGCAATTATCGATATTTGAAATTAATCAAGTTTTTCATTTTTCAATATGATTTTTGATAAAAATAGTTTTGTGATAATACTGTAAAATTTAATGTTATTGTCAATTAATCATGTTCTAATAGTTTTATACAAAATTATAAATTATGTATAATTTTGTATATGTTATAAGATTTATAACTGACTTTATAAAGATAATTTGATGAATATAGATATAACTTGTATATGGATGATTAGCAGTGTTTTCACTAATTTATACAATTGTATATATATCACTTTTTCATATCAATCGATTTATTCCTTTTTCCTCTGAATTCTGGTATTTGGCATAATTTTTTATTTAATAGTTCTTTATTCTATTTTTGTATATTAATACGAATTTTTTGTTTATTTTATGACATTTTTTTATTTCCAAATTTATAAACAATATTTATGTTGTTTTTTGATACACAACTACATAATTATATTTCTTATATGCATATTAATATGATGACAGTTTTATGAAAAAATAATTTGTTGTATAATATGAAATTTATATCCCAAAATTCAGTTCTATCTAGTTGTTTTTTCTTTGTTTTTTGTCACGATTTTTATTGTTTAGTTTCATATATAACATATATATCTTGTGATAAATATAATACAAATTGATTTTTTAAGACTGTTAATACGATGCTAAGAGCATATTCTTATTATTAGTAAGACTTATGTAAATTTGATATAGTATACGATTTAATATATTATTTTTTGAAAATTGGATAAATTAGTTCTTATTTGATTAATATGAAAATATCTTTCGCTTAAATATGATTTGAATAAAAAATAATAGCCATGAGATATTGTTTAATATGTTTAATTTTATATGATATATTCTGTCGAAATATTGGCTCATCAATGAAAAAAGCATGTGTTTTTCTTCTGTTTTATTGATTAGTCGATGAATTTATTCAATCATTATTATTCTATTCAATCAATATTATTCTAAGAATTCAAATTTTTAAAATACTAGTTGTTTTTCTTTTATTATTGGTCTTTGTTATTAGTTTCAAATGTTTTAAAAGCAACTTTTCAACTTGGCAAAATCGATATGTAGAAAATTACTTTATTTGAAAATTCGTCTAGTTTTTGAAATAAAATTATTTCAGCAAATTTTCATTATATTGGAAAATATTGTTTATTGTATTATATATATGCATTATTGCAACTATTCTTTTTTTTTGTAGAATTTTGACAATTATAAGATTGTATAGAGATATTTATTGAACAATTTTATTTCTTTTGCTACTTCGTTAAGATTGAGATTGAAAGATTGATTTAGAACAACTGTTGAAATATTCTGCGATTATATTATCTCCATTATATTCAGATATCAAAATATCATTAGATTTAAAGATTTTAAAAATATAAGTTATAAATATTTTAATTTTATTTTGATTATTTTTTGTCTACTAGCTGTTTTCCTTTTTTTTTTATAAGAGAAAAATATTTTGATCTTTTCAGTTTTTTTTTTTTTGTAATTTTCCACATTACTTTTGATGTAAAGATAAATTTTATATATATTTTTGGATTTATAATTTTTTATTTCATACACGATTTTTTGTAATTTATTATATAATTTGCTTAATTTTATTATTTTCTAAAATTCTTTTTTTCTGCTATTTTTTTACTCATAAATAATGAATAATTTATTGCATTTTTTCTTTTATTTTGATTGCATTTGAATAAATTGATGTAACATGTTGTAATATATTTGAACTATATTTATAAAATATTAATTAGAAATAGTATTAATTTTTTGAATTTTTTAATAAATATTTATGCAAAATAAAAATGCAATTTTAAGTATCTGTTACCTCTTTTAATTTAATTAATGTTCAATTTTAATTGACATTTTTTTATACTTCGTATATTCAAAACTTATAAAAGTTGAAGATAATCCATAAGAATATTTATATTTGAATTTAACATCATGTTATCTAGCAGATATATTTTTGAACAATATATGCAAAATTAATCTTTTATAGAAGATGAAAACAGAGATTTGAGATATTTTTACATTGATGATCCTGGATTTCAAATAGGCGTTGATGAATATACATCAGAATATAATTAGCTAAACAATAACTGATGTTCACAAAATTTATTAAATTTATTCCAAGATTGGAATTTCCAATAAATATGAATAAAATAAAAAAGTCAAAAAAGATAAACAATCAAAATTTTATTTTTTATGCTATGCTATGCTTAAATGTTTTATATTGTTTATAACTTAAAATTCTGATTGAGTATTATATATATAACTTGTTTTAAAACAAAGCAAATATTTGGATCATTAAATAAATACAGTAATATTGTAGTAATAATATTTACTTAAGATTTTTCACCATTTACTATTTAAATATTAGTTATGCATAAGAAATTTAATATTTGCTTTTATTTATATTTAATAATTATTATAAATATTTATTTATTTTTATGCTTACAATTCATTATCTTTATTGTTCAATTTATATTATTCTCAGTTTTTAATGAAATCTTCAATTTATATTATTATATTCCATTATATTTATTTATATATTTATATTTATATTCCAAATTCATTTGTGTTTTATAAAGACCAATTTGTTTTGTATCATAATTATTTTTCTGCTTGTACTAATATTTGGTATAAGTAATTTTTTGTTTTAATTTTTTTTATAATCATTAAATATAATTGTATAAGTTTTTGTAAGATCTCTTCTGGCTTAGAATGAATATAATAAATACAAATAATAAAAATAATATGTAATATGTAATATGTAAAACAGTATAAAATGCTGTTTTATAGATTTTTGATAAATTAATATTTATTTTAATAATATTCTTCTTCTATTCTATTAACTTCTATATTTTGCAGCACGTTCAAGTAAATCGTCAGTTTTGCTATTTTTAAAAGTTTCATTCATTTGTTAATATTTATTTTTTTATTAAATTTTTTTATATTTTTTAATAAATATTTTTTATTTTTTCATTCATTTTCAATAAATTGTATCTTATGATATTTTCAGTCATGTATAAACAGTTATAAACATATATAACAGTTTACAAAAACAGCTTCGAAATATTTATCGTACACAATATTCATAATTAAAAATGTCGTTTCTTGACAAAAGTTAAACACTGAAGACTATTTCGTAATGCATCATAAAATACATCATTAAATTATCTAATTTTGGAATTACTTGCAGATAAAAAATTTGTTGATTACGCTCTTATTAGACAGACTGTAAATATATTTATTTGTAAATGTAAATATATTAGATCTATTTTATTTTTTAAAATTTTAATACATTTTATATCTTACATATTTTATATTCTATACTTTATATTTATATTCTATAAATTTATATATATTCTATCTTTTTTTCTAATTAATAATATTAATAGAATATAAATATATATAAAGAATTAAAGACTGTTTTCTATTTTATAAAAAAAGATTTAGAAATAATATAACTGAGATCAAAGAATATTGAATATTTTGAAATATAAAATTAAAATCTTATAAAAAAAAAAAAAAAATAACAAAAAAATTATATGAATATATAAATGATAATTTTAATTTATCATAAATATATATTTTGTTTTTTTTTTTACATTTAATTATAAATTAATCTATATATTTCTGTATCATAATCTATATCATAATAATTTATAATATAACCATTATTTTTTACAAGATATAGTAAGCAATATGTTATTTATTATTATATTATTGTTATTATATTATTTATTATAATATTATTATTTTATTTTCACTTACTACTATAATAATTACTACTACTATAATACTATATCTTAATAATATAATATATACTAATAATAATAACTACTATAATACTATAATTCGCCATTCTCTCAAAATCTTTTAATACTATGACTTTTTTATTTATATCAATCTATAATACTTTGTATTTTTATTTTTTTAAAAAAATTTTTTTAAAAATTCATTTTCTTTTATTCCGTTCTTTACAATTACGAAAGCAATCAAAAGTTCCATTTCATCATATTTGTTGAAATTTATTAATTATTCCTTATTAATAATATAAAATTAATTGAATTGCACATTGAAATTATAATATATTATATATGTTTAAAAATATTCCAATAATGTTTAAAAATAATTTCAATATATAAGAAAAGAAAAGATGATGGAAATAAACTATTCAGACACTGAACAAATGATATTCAGATATGAACAGATAGTTTAGAATGATGCTATAAGAACAATATCGTTTTTGAGAAAAAAATTTGGTAACCATTTGCTTTGTACATTTAGAAACAATTCGGCATGGCTGGAGTGTCATAATATGGTCTTTGCATCGAAGAGACGATATTTCTAACCATGCCAGTCTCAACAACAGTTAATATCATTCTACCTGAAAGGAATTACTGCAAATATAGTAGTGCAGAACAGTTTCTTGAAAAATAACAGATTTGTGAATGGCGTAGTCTCTCGAACTCATTCTAAGGAATTTTCTTTGGACCGGAATACTGTTCAATCAAGAGGTTGATCTGCAGCAAACATTTGCGTATTCCACTGAAGATTCGCAAGTTCACAAATTGAACATGGTGGGAACTTTAAAGGAAAGGGTACTGGAATTGGGGAAAATTCTTAAAAACACTTAAACACAATTCTTATAACAACAAGAACTTCAAGAAGAACAACAACGTTGTTAACAATAACGAGAACTTCAAGAAGAACAGAATTACAAAAATAGCAAGAACTATCAAAAAAAACAAGAACCTTTAGAAGTTCGATAATGTGAAACATCATTGGCATATGGATTTTGCCTTTGATCGTCTGATGAATCGAACAGCAAACTTCATAATGATTATTTTTATTATTATATTCTATAGCTCTAGGAACGGATTAGAACTAACATTTTGGTCCTTCGAGCCGGATTTGAATTAGCGATCTATGAATTTATAACTTATAGTAAGTGTAAAATTTGTATGGTAAAAATCTGTCGTGCTGTTATTGCAATACAAGAACTATAAAAACAACTTTGAGACTGCTATCATAATTAAGTACATCACCCTGCCTAATACTTGCCAGACATTTTACCTGCAAGGACACTTGCCTTCTGCCAAATTGCAGATCAACGAATTCTGGGACAACGAATTCACGTCTTCACGCAACATACAAGAAATATATCAGCTGGATAACATCATCATGTCCATTTTAATTTTTACGTAATCTATCTTACGTCTCTCTTTTACTAAAATAATATGGAAGTTGCATTGAAACCTCTCATTAGAAAACGCACCTGATACAAATTTTGATTCGCTTCAGGTCATATTTCGAAACTTACGATCGAATTTTGCGCTTAAGGTTTAATTAAACAAAATAGTTCCAATCTTTGAAACCTTTGATGCAGTTCAAAGGGAAGAATAGGTAGAAGAATTTGGAGCTCATGCCGCAGTGGAATGAATTTGAAAATTCGTACTGCGAAATCGTGCTACCGAGGAGTTTATAGCCCAATGGCAAGAATTTAATTCTGTTCGGGCCATGCCTGCTATACTTACAACTTCAAATAATAGTTCTGACATACATTCTAGAATAAAATTATCAACAATAAAATTACCAATCTTTGATGGAAATTATAATCTTTGGGTAAAGTTTAGAGACACGTTCGAATTACTGATATATAATAATGACGCATTGACAAATATAGAAAAATTTCACTATTTAAGCGCTATGGCTCTCTTGAGAGTTATATATAAATTCTCGGCATTTCTAAAGATAATTACGATTGCATGAAGGGCACTCAAAAACAGATTTGAGGATAAAAAACTCTTGAAACAAAATCACATACATATTCTTTGGGACATACTGTATTAAATAAGGAATTATTTTATAGATTGAGATAGTTACTAACAACAATAATCTATCTTGGCATTACAAGCTTTAGAAGAATCTGTAAATTCCTGTAAATCATTCATTTGATAACAACTAAATTAGACACAGTGATAAAAGAAGAATGGGAAAAGATTCAAGCGACTATAAATAGGGATTATAGCTAGGTTAAATTATCAGATTTAACAAAATTTCTGGAAACTTGTGTAAGTATCTAGAGAGAATAATAAAAAAATCATTGCTACAATCTTCCAAGTCACAGGTTATAAACGCAGATATTCAAACCCGAGAGGGACAAGTAGTCACATGTACTGTAACCCTACAAATTCCTTGCTCCTTATGCAATAAATCACACAATCTCCTGCAATGTTTCTGAATTTAAAGGATTATTTTCAAGGATTGGACTCAAATATGAGTGTAGAATATTATTAGATTCAGGTTTTCAGTCAAATTTTATAATTAGTACAATGGTAAAGAAACTTGGCTTATTTTGTACCGAGTCGGACATGCATTGTGAGAATTGGAGATTTCACACACGAGGTACAATATGGCATGTTTAGAAATAGCGTCAAAATATAATTCATTTTCGTCACACCATTTCGTGTCTTATTTTACCAAATATAATTGAAAATATACCAAAAACATCATTCCGATTAAATGAGAAATTAATGTCATTTGGACTAAAATTCGCAGATTCGCATTTCAACAAATCCAATAGAATAGACATGATCGATACAGGACTATTCTGAGATCTCCAATATATTGGTAGGCACTCATTAGGTCCTAATAATCCTATTTTACAAAATTTTATAAAAAACCTAATTGGGATAGATTATTGCAGGCAGATTTAGCGTTTCACCGTACAATAAACAATAAGATTCACAATCATTATGCAATTCCTTATTAACAAATGAACAATTCCATAAGCAGCTCGAACAATTTTGGGATATAGAAAATGGCATATCCAATAATTCAAATTTGTAAAATGAATTGTGAAATGACCCAGCTGAAGAACATTTCGTACAGAACACTATTCGTGATAGTGACGGACGCTTTATTGTAAGAATTCTATTTAATGAAACAATAAATAATTTAGGGGTCTCTCAAGACCAGATATACAAAAGATTCTTATCACTTGAATAAAAACTCGACAAATATTTGGAATTAAAACAGCAATACATAGAATTTATGAAATATAAAATAGGATATATGCGTGAAATCAGAAATCCTGATCCTAAATTAATGTACTTTTTGCTACATCATGCAATATTTAAACAATCTAATACTTTTTCTAAATTACGTGTTGTATTTGATGATTCTGCTAAGACCACATCAAATCTATCCATTAACGATAATTAATATACCAGATCAACAGTACAACAGGATTTATTTTCAATAATATAATAATTATTATTTTAAATAATAAATTTCGTAAATATAAATATATCTTGTTTGCTGATAACAAAAAAATATACTGACAAATATTTGTCAATGAAGAGAATTGCCGTTTTCAGCGTATATTTCGATAATTTTGTTTTTTGTTATATAAAACAGAATCACTTAAGATTTACGAATTGAACATTGTGAAACTTTTTGTGGAACTGCACTTTTTTTAGCGACTCGAATTCTACGACAGCTGGATGAAAATCACAACAACAACTTGTCTAACAGTAGTCAAGTCATTATTCGGGATTTTTATTTCGATGACTTGTTAACAGGAACAGACTTTCTAACAAATGCACAAACTTTTAAGGAGGAATTAATTACAATTTTATATATTGCAGGTTTCATATTTCTAAAGTGAGCCACCAATAACATTAAATCATTGAATTATGCCGAAAAATTAGAGGCAGGCGTTAAAATCAAATCGGAAAAGGAAGCAAAAACACTGGAATTTTTTTGGAATACGCATCAAGATAAATTATATTATTTTATAAAACCCTTCAATAGACTTCATGTAACGAAACACATCATCCTCTCCGATATATTACAGATATTCGATCCATTAAGTTTATTAGAACCAGTTATTCTTTACATTGTTGCTGCAATAATTGTTAGTAACAATTAATATAATAATAGCAACTAAAAATTTTTTAGGACGAATCTCTTCCTCAGCATATTCATACTTTATAGATAAATTTTCAGAAATTAGACTTGATTAATAATATTGCAATCTCCAGACGAGCCATAACAGACGATCGAATAATCGAATACATTTTGTAATGCCTCGGAAAGAGCATAGAGTACCTACGTTTAGCTATGGTCACAAAATGACAATAAACAATGACATGTATATATGCCAAATCAAGAATGGAAAACACCATTAAGGAAAACTACCCTAGAACTCTGCGATGTTTTGTTATATATATAACTTATAGAAAACGTACATATAGTGCTAAATTGTAATTTGAATCAAGAATTCTGCTGGACTAACTCTATGATTGTAATATTCTGGATTAAGATATCACCATCACGATGGAAAATCTTCATCGCAAATAAAACTGCAGAAATACAACAATTAGGATGGAATCATGTTCCGAGGAATCAAAATCCGATCGATATAGTTTCTAGAGATTTTCTTTCATCAGAATTGCATACGACAACGTTGTCGTGCACTAGCGTGGCTGCTGTAGGACTATATGCAATGATCACAAGATTCCTATATCGGAAAGTTGTTGGAGGAAAGGCAATACATTCACATCCTTCTGGTAATCAAAGATAAGAAAATAGAACTTTTTTCAAAATTTTCTTATAACTGATTACTTCATCTGATTACTTCTGTTTATAGTTTTTGATTTATTAAAAACTTGTGAAGAAGATTGCATAAAGAAAATCTGCCCATGAATGATTCTATGCATTTGCCTCATTTACTTTCCACATACGAACTTATATGCACGAGATGATCTGATCAAAATATCACAACAAACGCATTTCAGAATAAAAATTCAGAACTTAACAGAAACAATCTAGAAATTCCAAAGAGCAATGCACCGCATTCATTAAACTCATTCTTAGATGTTTCCAGGCTTCTTAGAATGGGCGATAAAATTTAATGCTCCGATTAAATTTGAATCCGATTATCATTCATCCAGACTATAAGTTAACCAGATTAATTATTATTCACGAACACTTATGGTTGTTGCATGCGGGTCATCAAACTTAATTTTTTCATTGCATAAACAATTTTGGATACCATCTGCTAGAAAAATAGTGAAGGGCATCGAACATATTTAAAATGTAAAGCTTTCGAATAAAACTCAAGATAATAATACAAATAATGGATAATTTACCTCTTTAGTCCTGTACTACTTCTTTTACTATCTGCGGGGTAGATTATGCAGGTTCGTATTTAGTTAAGGCTAAGATCAATACTAAAGATTATATCTACTTATTCGTATGTTTCGCAACAAAGACGATTTATATTGAATTACTCAATAATCTTTCTACAAATGCATTCCTAAACTGTTTAAAGAGATTTATTGCACGTCGAGAGTTTCCACGATATCTATTCGGATAATGGAACTAAATTTTATTGGAGCACGAAATGAATTACTTGAATTTAA
Source organism: Apis dorsata (assembly GCF_000469605.1). Classification (NCBI taxonomy): domain Eukaryota; kingdom Metazoa; phylum Arthropoda; class Insecta; order Hymenoptera; family Apidae; genus Apis; species Apis dorsata. The sequence continues at coordinate 11,167 of NW_006263785.1, read as the reverse complement.
AAGATTCATTTCAAACAAAGAAAAAATTCAGAAATAACACAATTTCTTTTAAATAAGAAAATACAATGACACGATCCCTCCTCGTGCACCTCATTTCGGGAATTTATGGGAGAGCTTTATTAAGTCAGTAAAAAAACTCATCTGAAACGAGTAATCAGAAACGCGATATTGACATATGAGGAATTATATACTGTGTTGGTACAAGTAGAGGCAGTTATTAATTCCCACTCTTTAAGTCCCTTATCATCCGATTCCGATCTAACTCTCCTGACATCTTATTTTCAGGTTGTTTTTTCCGCCTTCCTTGCAGCTGATCTGCAAAATATAACAATGAACAAATTCCAGATCATTCAAAGGAGCGTACAACAATTTTGGAGACATTGGCAAAATGAATCTATACTAATTATAACAATGCAACAAATGATATGCAACGTCAGCTAACAAATTCGAACCTGGTACTATTACTAAGGATGATTTCCCATCAATGGCGACTAAGATGAATCCTGGAACTATATCCTGGAAAGGACAAAATCACCAGGATAGTAACAATCAGAACAGTTGAAGGAATAATTAAAAGACCGATGATCAAGGTCTATATTTTACCTATAGACGAAGATATAACTACACCATTCCAGAATGCACAAAAAAAATCATCAACTCAATAGGCTAACTCAATAGATTCATAATATTTGTTAATATAATCAATATTATAACTACAAATTGTAAACTACTATTTAGTTTTAGAATTATGCGTTGTAATTTACAATGTATTGTATGAATTGATTTTACACATTTATTATCGGACTGTCAATTTGCATTATATGTATGATTGAACGCAAAGCGTTCAAAGTGGGCAGCATATAGAGATAGTAAACAGATGGTGTCTAGATATGAACAGATGGTTTAAAATGATGCTATAAGAACAATGTCGTTTTTGAGAGAAAAATTTGGTAACCATTTGCTTTGTACATTTAGAAACAATTCGGCATAGCTGGAGTGTCATAATATGGTCTTTGCATCGAAGAGACAATATTTCTAGCCATATCAGTCTCAACAACAGTTAGTATCATTCTACCTGAAAGGAATTATTGCAAATACGTACAGAACAGTTTCTTGAAAAACAACTCATTCTAAAGAATTTTCTTTGGACCAGAATACTGTTCAATTAAGAAGTTGATTCGCAGCGAACACTTGCGTACTCCACTGAAGATCCGCAAGTTCACGAGTTGAACATGGTGGAAACTTTAAAGGAAAGGGTAATTGGGAAGAACTCTTAAAAACGTGCGAGAACTTCAAGAAGAACAGAATTACAAAAACAGTAAGAACTATCAAAAACAATAAGAACCTTCAGAACTCTTTGAACTTCGATAGTGTGAAACGTCATTGGCATATGGATTTTGCCTTTAATCGTCTGGTGAATCGAACTTGTCAACTGTGAATTTCGAAACTAAGAATTATTTTTATTATTATATTCCATAGCTCCAGAACGAGTTGGAGCTAATAGACACTATATAATTATATTCAATTATTTTTATTAATCATATTTAATTATCATATTTTTATCTTTTTTTATATTTAATTATCATATTTTATTATTTATCATATTTTTTTTTTATTTTTTATCATATTTAATATTCAAAAGATTATCAAGATAATGAAATTTGATTTTTTATATAAAAAATTTTTTATATAAAAAAAAACTTATTTTTTTTTTAAATAAATTGTCAAAATCACCTTCAATTTTTTTTTATGTATTACGTTATAATTTTTCTTGTCTATCAACATGTTTATATAAAAACGAATTCATCAATATCAAAAACAAACATTTCTTTTTATCTAATGAAAAAACACAATAATAAAAACGTTCAAATAAAAAGTAATTTTATACAAACTAGTTGATTATGCGATATCTTTATAATGTTATAATGGACTATTTAATTTAATATTACATGTCTTCGTAAATTTTTCTATTTTATAATTAATAACTAATATTTGTAAATGTTTTGTTTTTGACTGCATTCAGAGAGTGCAAGACGTGAATAATTTTATTTTGATAAATGAAATTCGTGTCATCGATAATTGAAAAATATAGTATTGAAGAAAAATTTGAAATGCTTTTAATTTATAGTCAATGTAAGCGTAATTTTACAGCTGAGAAAAATTAAGAAAATTCTTTTTAACATTTTTTGTGTTTTTAATAAAATTCAATCTAAACAGAATTTAATTACAAATTTTAACAATTAATTATATATATTACATACACAGATTAATATTATGATACGTAATATCTTAATATTTCTTTATTGCAAATTGTTTACACATTGTGTCAGCGATGAAATTCCTATGCATGACGAATGATTGATGACCAAATATAGAATACATATTAAAATATCATATATGATATATAATTAAAGCAATGCAATATTATATTGGATCAATTTTTAATCTATTAAAAATAAGAATTAAATGCGAGTATTAAAAAAAAAAAATGTAAAATATGCAATAAAATATTAATACAAATGATCGGTTATCAAACAAGCAAAAAACTTATATTGCTAGTCTTATAATTAATATAATAAAAATTAATTCTTAATTTAATAAAAATAATTATCAAATTTTTAATTCAGATCTTTAAATTTTAAAACATGAAAAAAATATGAAACATCTAAAAAAAAATCTAAAAAATCTAAAAACATGAAAAATATTGAAAATTACGAGTGTTGCTAATTTTTTAAACAAGAGCTATTTTTTAAAATAGGGAAAAAATGTTTATATCAAATGATTTTCATATAAAAAGTATTTGTTCCATCGCATCATTGATCGATTAATAAAATTAATTCGACAAGCTAGCTTTGAACAAATGAAATAATACCATCAAAAAATGAATGAATCAAATGAAGAAGCTATTTTATAAATCAGTAAATCAATCCGCAAATTAGTAAATAAAATAAATAAAATAATTCAATAGTAAATAAAAATTATGATCGAAATTATTTATTTTATTTTGTCATTTTAATTGTTTATCATTTATTTTCCTATCAAGAATTTTCATAATTGTATTATCTTTTATTTCATGTTTTGGTATTATAATTATTGAAAATCAATACATCATTTTTTGACTACACATTGTTTGTGGATGAATCAACGTTTATAAATCATCGACAAATAAATATATATGATATACTATTAAAATCCCTGTCAAAAATCCTCATTGATTATAAATGAATGAATCATAAAACAACAAAATTTAATACGGAAAAAAGTCGAAAAAAACATTAAATCTTTCTTTATTGAAGGTGCTTGAAGCAATAAGTATTTTTTTTTAAAGAATTCATTATTGAAACTGTTAATTGATGTATTAAGCAAAATTTATGTAAATATATATTTTTATAGAAAATAGATAAAATAATGGAATCTGGACAGAAAATCTGTTTTACGATTTCAAGATTTTAAATATTAAAATAATATAATTTTTTATGCTACATATCTTTTAAATGTCATTATAAGAATTTGAATTTATTATTATATATATATAATAATAATATACATATTTTTATGTAAGCATTAAGAATCTTATTAATCTTTATTGATATATATATATGCTTTATTTAATTTGCATTGTATTATTTATTTAAGTATATAATTTAAGTAAAGAATTTCGATAATTGTGATTCCTAGTCTGTATCAATAATTAAATTCATTAATTTATATAATCTGCATGATATCAAGAGGAGCAGATTGGTAATCATGAATATATTTATTTTTGACATTTCATATTCTATATATATTATTTCGAAAAACAACAATTGTTGCAAATAATATTTATATCGTTTATACCTTTATCGATTTGTATATCCAGAAAATTGTTCGATGAATTGCGAAAAGAAAATTTTGATTGACAGAATTTGTAATCTAAAGAACGACACAAAGTTTAATAGTACAAGAAATATAATATAAATCTTAAATATTTCAAAATTAACTATTCATTGATATTTGAAAAGAAATAGTTATAATATCAAAACTGGATTTATGAATGCCACGGAACAGAATCTGAATACATTTCTTTGTAATCAAAAAAATTTTTTTTAAAATGTATAATAAATGAAAAATTGTTATATGACAATTTATGAAATTCCAGAAAAAACAAAAGAAGAGAAATGCATAAAAGAAAATGCATACAAGTTTATATCCCTACAAAATACTGTTTTCTATATGATGAGATTATTGAAGTATTTCAAGTTATTGCTGACTAATAATAAAAATAAAACAATTAATCAAATTTGATATTCCTTTATGTTTTTTTTACATTACTAAAATATCTTTTAATTATTGCATATTGCATATAATGATTTGTATTATATTTAGATTGAACAATTAAAAGAAAAAATAAGAACATCCAAGATTCTTAAATTATGATAATAAATTACGATAATACATCATGACAATGTAAAATTTCATATGATATAAAGAAAATTAAGTGAATTCAAATATTTTAATAAATCCATTATATTTTCTGGACAATATTTCATTTTTTTTCATGATTATTTTTATTTTTGTTTGATTTGAATATTTTTTAATGTCAAAAAATTTAATATAAAATATAAATTACACAAAAAATTTCGAAAGATGTATTAATAAAAAAGAATAAAAATTTTATAATAATGACACAATGTGTCAAAAAAATAGAAAGAGATTATGGAACGAAAGGATGATTATATTTTTTCATAATATTTAAAGGTATTCAAATACAATGAAATTTTCAGTATCTAAAGATCTATTATCTATATTATATTTTACTACCAAATATTTCATAATCCAAAAGTTCTATTATTATCCAAATATTATATTTTTTTATTTTATTATTATATTATTTTATTTTTAAATTGTTATGATAAACAAGAAGAAGATTACGATGAAAGTAATGATAAAAATATATCTTTATCTTTATAATATATCTATATCTTTATATCTCTATATATGGCATTAGAAAAAGGATCAAGATGATTTGAACAACAAATAGAATATAACATAACTTAATAGATTAAAAAATTTATATGATTTAGTAGCAAGAAAAATATGATTATATCAAAATATTAAAAATATATATATTTATATTATATCTTATTCTTTGCATAAATTACCATTGCATTATTCTTTTTGAAATATATGTTATAATAATAATGAAAACAAGTGTTTTATTATAATAAAATTTTGACTGAACAATCATCTTTTTATTATTTTGAATACTAAAAGTTCCATTGTAATAAAGCAAAAACCAACATGAACTCATGGCGTAACTTAATATTTTGCAAAGGAAAAAAAATGTTTTCTATGAGATAATAATTCCAATTGTCTATTATCTTTACAAAAAAAATTAAATTTTGAGTGAAAAAAATATAAGTAAAAACCAATTGTAGAATATTTAAAAAATAGTATTTAAACGAAATTTTATTTGGACTTTCTTTCAGAGAATTTAAAAATGCAATTATTCTTACATTTTCTTATCTTTTTTTTAAAAAATATGAATACTTGATACCGTTATTTAAAATAATCTTATTGACAAAAATGACAATATTAATAATTTAAAACTCAGTATTAATAAAAGTCTATTTACAACTTTTATATTTTATAATAACTATAATGTATAATATGCAATATGGAATAATTGAAAGATATTTTAATAATGTAAAAAAAACATAAAGAAATATCAAATTTGACAAATATTTTTTTATATTCAAATAGAATTGTCAAAAAACTATGAAATAATCAGAACAAATAATAAAAAACTATTTCCTTATTATATTATAAAATATAAAAAATGAATAAGAATTCAATTGTTCAAAAATGTTATAATGAAAATCTATTCTGAAATTTGCAATACTTGCATCATATCGATATTCATTTATTATTATTGTATTGTATTTAAAAAAAATGAAGAATACTTTAAGTGAAAATGAAATCATTTTCCTGGAATTATTAAATAAATGAAGATGTGATAATTTGCAAACACAAGTTTCCTTTTTTTTTTCTTCACAAGTAAAATAATATCAATAAAATCAGACATCATTTTCTTCAGATATTGTGATATTGATATTGTTGATCAATTCATATAAAATTTATAAATTTTATAGATTATTAATCAATAGAAAAATACATTATATTCAAATAAAAGAAATAATTTAAAACAATAAAAATTCAAAAATAGAATATCTATAATGGACTTTACTATTTATAATTATAAATAAGTATGTGATATTGTCACAAATAATATAACAATAAAATGTTTCATACATAATGTTAATCCTAAAGAATTTAATGATTTAAATAATAAAAAAAAAAAAAAGAAATAAATCTAAAATATCTCTATCTTATGACAAAATAAGATTATTTAAAAATTTATTCCAGAGAAAAAATCTGAAATAATGTTTTATATGTTATGTTACTTCCAAAGACTTTAATGATTTTAATGATTTAATGATTAAAAACAAAAAAAAAATCTAAAATTTATCTATCTCATATGTAATATAATAAGATTATTTAAAAATTTACTTCAAAGAAAAAAATCAGTAATGGAACAAAAAAGAAAAAACTATTTAACAAGAATTTAAGAATTTAAAAACAAATAAATGATATAATAAATTTGCGAAATCTAAAAATTGGAAATTCAAATGATGGAAATATCAGTTATCGATTTTTTCAAACTACGAATTATCAAATATAATAAGAATTTAACATTCTATTATCAATTTAAATTAATTTATTATATTACAAATAATATTAAATAAATACCAAAGTGATATAGAAAAATTTGCACTGTACATCGCAGTCATAACAAAACATACTTAATAACTCCAACCGCACACAAAATTTTAATTCATGCTCCAATAATTATAAAAAATGCCATTTTATCTATTGGATGAAATATGATTCCAATAAAATATAATTCATACATGTCATGAATCGTTATAGTAATTTTAAAAAATTTTTCTCCAAATCACATCATTTCAAGATTTAAAAATATATCGTGAATGGTGAACCACAATTTTAGAGCATCGAACTATTTCTTATAGAACTATCTAAAATGATGGATTCAACAAATCTAACAAAAATAACATTGAATGATTTGAAACGAAAAATTACAGAAACAATAAACATGTTATCATTCTAAATTCTAAATGCAGGAATGATAAATATTATAAAAAAAGTTCAAATTTGAGAATGTTTAAAAACTAGTCATTCAATTATGTATTATTTTTCACAAATAAATAAAATTATTGTAAAAAAAATTATTTGAATCAAGAAATAATATACTAATTAATTTTGTATTTCTATTTGTTATTGAGAAATTACAATTCATAGAAATCAAAACGTAATTTTTGATTCATCTATATTATTATTTTTTAGTATATTTTCTGATATCTTTAACAAATTTAATAGATATTTTGTATTATAATAATTAATAATAATTTTATATTTACAATGCAAGCAATACATAAATTTAATTTTTGAAATTCATCTGAATTTGCTAGAGATATAAATAAATACAAAAATTAATATCAAAAAGTATCAATTGAAATTATTAAGTTATAAATAATTGAACTTTGCGTTACATGCAAAATTCTTCGTTACATTGTTATCGTACTGTTTCTATATCTAATGTCAATTTAAATTGTTTATAACTTAATGAATAAATTTTAAATTTATATAATATTTTGTATACTTACGTTTATATATACTTTAAAATCGATTTTCCAGAGCTATTATATGAAAATATATTATTACTTTATATATAAACATCAATACTGAAAAAAAATTATTATCATATAAAAAATATTTTGAAGTGAATTACATATTGATTGAAAGAAAGATTTAAAAGATTTTTATATAGAATTCTTTTCATTTAAATTTTTAGAGCATAAAATATATAAAACATTTATAAAAATATAAGAATAAAAAATATTAATCCTTTTATTATGAGCGCAAACTATAATCGGCAAAAAGATATTGTAGAGTATCTCTTCATTTTATTGATTCGTATTGGTTATAAGCACTATTTATATATGAATTTAACACGCAAATCTTTAAAGTAATACCGCAATTTTTTTTTTTTCATTTGCTAAACATATGTGTGTAGAATGCTTATTGCCTTTACAAATGTAAAATGAAAAAACCCATATCCATGGCGTTTCAATTGCAATTAATCAGAAAAATAACTGGAATACTATTTAATAATAAATAAAACACTGTATCATGAAAATATCATTATAAATAGGCAACAATTATCCATTACAACTAACAGAAAGACATTTTCCTTCAGTTTATGTATCGGTAAGAAAAAACCGAAATAGAAGGTACATTATTTGCAGTACAACGATAAAAGAGGCGAATCTAGATATGAATATAAAAATTGTAATATAGATTTGTCTTTCGATCCTTGTTTTAAAATTTATTATTCTCAATTAAATTATTAAGAATTTTAATTTGACATATTAATTATCCTAAATTGTATTTTTATTTATAATATATATAATTGCAAAATTTGTAAATATGCAAATAACTGAATATTTAATAATATAATATAATAAAATATACTTATTTTCATATTTCTCATATAATACGACGAAACAGTTGTTATATAATAATTAAAAATATATATATACAAGAGAATGCCAAAATGACGTTGAAAGACGTCAAGTGCGAATACGAAAAACTATCGACGTGCAATGTGCATATTTTTCGGCATGATGCCCTATTCAAAGTTCATTATTCCGGCAGAACAGACTATCATAATGAAAGGATTAAATTATACTAACAATTAGAGACTATATATCTCTAAAAAGAAATTATTTACTTTGTTTATAAAAATCAATTATGAAATTCATACAAGAGTTTTAATTAATTATAAAACAACAGCTATTCAAACTAAAATATTATTTTTGAAAAATGAAAGTTTCAAAGAATTTGTAAAAAATTTAAAATAATATTTGGGAAATCGAAATTATAATGATTAATAGTACAACAATAAATATTAAGTATAATATTTATGATATCATTATAATTCGATTATGATATCATTATAATTTCGATTATTATAATTTGGATTGCCCAAGAACTACATTATATTTCATTTTCACATTCAATCAAATCTGCAGAATGTTCAAATTCTAGATAATAAATACCAATTAAATAAATTAAATAATAAATAAATAATAACTAAATATTAAGTGATGATTTCTGCGAAATATTTAAACTTGGTACGAATTGGGATTATAAATATTTCAAGCTTATTACAATTAATAAAGTAAGTTTTTGAACAGTTCATTCATTATGCATTAATTGTCTATTTTCACGATTTATTTATATTTACAAAATATAAATGGTATTTACATATATGTTATCACGAATACTCCTATATATATATATATATATATAAGTGAAATTCTATGAATAACAATCTTTTTTTATAAATATCTTAAAGATTAAAATTTTATCTACTAACCAACTATCAGTTATATAAAATAAAAATTTTCAAAATCTTGTTCTCTATGATATATTTAAAAATTGATAAGATAATTTTTCTGCAATTTCATAATATAATCATATATCATTTATATATATTCATATATTCATATTCTGATAAATCTCATGATATATTAATTGTATATCTTTAAAAAAATATCATAATTTTTATATAAAAAAAAGAATTAAAATAAGAAAAAGAATTAATAAAAAAAACTTTTATTTATAATGAAATTGTAAAAAAAAAAATAATTGAAAAGAAAAGTTAAAATGTTATGCAAATATTGAAAAAATATGTATATGTATATGTAATAAGATATAACATAATGAAAAGAATGTGGATTACAACAAGTGATCCATATAGTTCACTTAAAATAAACTATTAAAATGATGAACCATTAATTTATTCTTTTTATTTTTAATAAATTTTTATATTCTAATTTAATATTTGTAGAAAAAATTTGTATAGAAAAAGTTTAATACATTTTTTTGTATAAATAAAGACTCTAAAAATTTATAAAGATTATTTTATTTTAGATTTGGATTTTGTGTATTAATTATTACACAAAAATAGAAATTTATATTTCATTTTTGTAATAATTTAATTAATTTTAATTACATATATGACTTCTAATGATAGATTATTGTGATAATATGTAAATTAGAATGTAATTTAATATGTAAGTTAAAATTTGATTATAGATAAATTATAGATAAAAATTATAGATAAAATATTTTTTATCATATCACATTTCAACTATAAATTAATATATTAAAATAATATATTAAAATAACTATTTATATATTTTAAAAGTATATATTGTAAAAAATATAATATTTTCATATATATTTAGAATAGTAAATTAATAATATTATATAATAAATTAAATAATAATAAATAATAAATAATTTAATAATATTATATATAAATTAACAATGTTAACAACAAATAAAATTTTTGTTATGTCTTAACCAGATAAAAAAATAATTATCATATTGTAATAATCATTATCACATATGCATATTTCTAAAAATAGGAAATTAAATCTAACACTATTATAAAATTCTTTGATAAGAATTTTTTTAAGAACAAAGATTGTAAGATAAATTATTATTTACTATGACTTTTATTTTTCACAATTTTTCACAAAAATAAAAAGCCCATACATATTTGTAAATTATTATAATATGTATCGTTAGTAATCTTATCCTTATTTTCTATTAATGATTTATAAATATTATGAATATTTTTAATATTTTAAAAATAAAATAAGTTTCATAATGAAACATATAATTTTTTAAGATTTATTCTCTTTATTTTTCAAAAAATTGTTTAGAATTCCTTGTAATAATATAATCTTTGAAAAATAAATAAATAAATTGAAAAAATTAACAAATATTATATTTTCTACAAGTTACTTGAAGTTATTTGAATAAATAAATAAGATTTTCAATTAAATTATAAGAAGTTACAATTTCATTATATCAAAATTATATATATTATAGTGAACAAATAACAAAATAAGAAATTTTGCATTTTTTATAAATAGCAACAAATTTTTTTCAAGAAATAGCAATAATTCATTTTTTTTTATTCATATAAATTATATAATTATATATAAATTATATAATATAATATAATATAATA
>NW_006263784.1:0-267 GCF_000469605.1 Apis dorsata | reverse complement strand
ACAAAATTATTTTCATAATCAAACTCATTATTTATGTCATTTATATTGACATATAACTATATTGTATTATATTATGTCAAAATAATCTATTAATACGAAGTTAACCATCGGTATCATCCTATTAAAAACGCGACGTGCAAGAAGTTCTATCCTGATCTAATAAATAAAATACAAAAAAATTGTTACTATTCACGGATACAATAAATACCCGCGGTCACTGTGCTCGTGCAAAAATCTACGTATACAACCAATTACCCGTGTCGATTC
>NW_006263783.1:199566-199816 GCF_000469605.1 Apis dorsata | reverse complement strand
CATTTCCAGGAATTTTAGAGATTCCGAGAATTTGACGTCATTTCTTGGAAAAATTTTTCGATCTACCTCCTTTCTTATCATGTTCTCCTAATACAAAATCGAATTTTTGTACAAATATTTCATTCATTCGATGATTTCGAAATTTCCAAGAATTTGTCTTCAGTTCCAGGAATTTTAATGTTTCCGAGTATCCGATGTCATTTCCAGGAATTTTAGAGATTCCGAGAATTTGACGTCATTTCTTGGAAAT
>NW_006263783.1:195296-199538 GCF_000469605.1 Apis dorsata | reverse complement strand
GATCGACCTCCTATCGTATCATGTTCTCCTAATACAAAGTCGAATTTTTGGACAAAAATTTTATTTATTGTGGAATTTTCGATATTTTTATTTTCTTTTAAATTTCCCGTTTTTCTTAATATTAAAAAATGCAATAAAAATCGAATAAAAGTTGATAGGGTTATTATATTTTTATAAGTGATTATTATTATAAGTTATTTTGATAGGGTTATTTTGGGGCTCTCAATTTTTTTGTTTGAACTTATAATAATTTTATTGATCTAAATCTTATTTTTTAAAAGAAGATTTTGTATTTTTAATGCATTTTTTTTTTTTTTTTTTTTTTTTTACGTGGAGGAAATCCTCATAGGACATCCTGGCCTCCCTGGGGGGGAAGACCGGGATAGTGCCGGACTCTTACCGGCTAAAACCTCCACGGTGGCCTATTCTGGCAGCTCCAGGAAACACCGGGTATTCTTATGGAATACTTCCGGTACTTCCTGTGCATTGCCTCTTAGTGATACTTTTCAGAGATGCATTAAAATGCATCTCAAATTATAGTATTAGCGATGCCAGGGCCACACTGGCATCGCTTCTTTGTACCGCCATTGCATCGGCACGGGCCCCCACCCATGCCGATAACGGTTCCTCTTTCTCTTCTGACAAAACTACAAACACCATGAAACTCTCGGCCATCAAAGATTATAATTATTATAATTGAATCCAACTATTGAAGAACCCCGGTTCGTAAAGTTCGTATCATTCCGCTCTACGGACACTGGATGAACTTTTTTATGCATCGGATATAATGATATTTTTTATAAAAAAAATATCTATTCATTGTCGAAGTAATTATTAAGTCCATAGATAATTATAGTTATAACTATAGTTGATTATTTCTTAAATAATAAATTTGGCTATACATAATTAATTAGTTTTTTATATATCAGGAATTATATCATTGAATTTTATTAATAAAATATAAAAATTCTTGATAATGTTAAAATAAAAATATGTTTAATTATCATTATCAGAATATCTATTTTTGGTTATTAAACTTTGTATAGACAAGGAGTTGAAATAGTGTGAGAAAGATAGAGATAGAATAGAAATTGTGATTCTGTGCCATCTTCAGAATGCCGCAAATAAAATAGAAATTGTAAGGACATAAAATAGGTATAAAAAGACATATGGTAAGAATTAACTATCGTTGCCATTTCTCTAATATTAAAGAAAACTAGTTATTCAATGGTAAAAGAGAGCGAGAACTGACTATTTTCGCCATCTCTTAACTTTTAAAAACATTTCTTCATTGATAAACTTCCAAAAGTACTGAAGAGATGACGCTGATAGTCAATTTTTTTTCTTTTTTACCATAGAACTTTTTTACCAGTTTTCTTTGATACTTGAGAGATGGTATTGATAGTTAATTCTTATTCTATATCTATCTCTTTTCTTTTTTTCTGTCCTTATTTACTGTGTTTCATTTGCGGCACTCTGAAGATGGCGCTGATTCCATAATTTTTGTTCTATCTCTGTCCTTATCTTACTATTTCCTTTCCTTGTCTATCTAATAGCAATTGACCACAGAAATTAAATTATAGAAATATCGATATACTTTTATAATTTTTTTTTTAAAACTATAATGTTATAATTTCATACATATAAATATATTTGGAATATTTAACTTATATATTTGACTTATATAATTTAATAATTTTTTAAATTTATTAACTTCATTTTCAAATTTTATTTTATATGAAAGAAACATTACATGAAATATTTATTCAATATTTTGATTTTATTAATATTTATAAAAATATAAATTTTATTCTATAAAAGAAAAATCTAAGATAATTTTTAATTAATATTTAATCAATTTAATTCTGCATATAGTTAGGAATTTAAAAATTACATTTTTTGTTATTTTCATAATTTCTATTATTCAAATCATATTAAAATAATTGAAATTACCACAATATTATCACAGACGATAGTAAATTTGTATATCTTTAGGTGTCAGCAACAAAGCAAATGGCGAATATTCTCAAAGAAATATTTATCAAATAAACGAAATCTAATTTCAAAAATTTTTCTTATTAATTTTTCATTATGCCAATATTTATTATATAACAATCATTCATATTTCGTATTTTTCTTATAAACAGTTTCGTGTGAATTTCTCGTAAAAATCGATAAATTTCAAGGGTCAAACGTCGAACTTGCGCGCAGGTTTCTCTTGAAGTGTTATTTCTCTCGTAAAGGATCTACGCGTCAAAATGTCCACGTCGGTGACAGACAAGCTTCTAGATGATATGAACAGCATACCGTTGGCAGACGATGATCCACAAGGTAGGAAAGCTTGTGTACCATGTCTCTGACCTACTTTTTATAATTTCAGTATCGCATATTTCCATTATAACCTATTCTTAGATATTTTTTACTTTTCTAAGAAATATTTAATACTTGCTTTAGATCGAAATATACTTGCTTTCGCTATATGAATTATTAAATCATGATTTTAGTAAAAAATTAATTTAAAAAAGAATGAATATATTTGTGATATATTACATGCTTTGTTTATGTTTTTTATTGATATATTTTGAGATTAATATAATTAACTCTATCAATAAATCGCAACAAATATTTTTTTAATGCTTTTTAATTTTTGGATATAAAAAATAAAGAATTATTTGAAAAATATTTTTATTTCTTATAAATAATTTCATATATTATAAATGATTCTTGAAGATTTTTGTTTGGAATTTTGTTTGAAATATATGATTCTTATGAATATTAATAAATTATTATATGTAGTGATAATACCTGAAGAAGAAGTTCTGGATAATAGTTGCCATATATCAGATGCACTTGGTAGTGGACATAGCATGGATTCTATACCATCTACATTCACAAATGGAAGTTGTAGTCCTAATAGTAAGTTAAAATTTTTAATTTTATAATTTCATGAAAGAATTAAAATATTTTATATCTTTAATATTTTATAATCATAGGTTTAGATCCTGATATAAGCCCAGATGAACAAGAAGAGAAAGCGAGATTAATTGCTCAAGTGCTTGAACTTCAAAATACATTAGATGGTGAATATATTTCTAAATTATATTAATACAATTATTATATTTTATTTATAAAATATTTTATTTAAAATACTTTTTTATTTTTCAGATTTATCTCAAAGAGTAGATAGTGTAAAGGAAGAAAACTTGAAGTTGAGAAGCGAAAATCAAGTGCTAAGCCAATACATTGAAAATTTAATGTCTGCATCAAGTGTGTTTCAATCTACAAGTCCCAACACTAAAAAAAAGTGAATTCATGTTGTTATATTAGATGTTGATGAAACAGAAATCTTAAAATAATGTGATCTTTAATCTTTGAATGAATAGTACGTACATATTTTCGATTTTAATTGCTTCATTTAATGAGAAAAGAATAAAATTATTATAAATATAAGAAATCTCAAAATCTCGTTTAATATATCGCGCTTATTTTGTATTTATATATTTCATTAATCTGTGTACGTACTTTTCATGCTTAAATTTAAAAGGAAAAATTTACACATATTTCTTTTGAAACACATATTCGAATTCATTCAACTTTACAATTCAAATATGTGTATCAGAAAAAATCATTCTTTAATTTTTATTTCTTAGTCACTGCAAATGCTTTTTACTTATAAAACGCTTATAATTGTTATTTATTTGCCAAAGAATTCCATTTTGTATTTATGCAATTAATATCGCGTATAAACAAAGAATTTCAGTTATGATTTAATATAAAGTTTTATAAAGAATAAAATGTACGACTTATATGATATTAAAATATAAAATAATGTTGTTAAGATTCATAATTCGATTTCTTAGTATTTACGGGTGTATGATTCGTTTCCAAAATCATTTGTTGAAATTAATTATCACTTTTTGGCATATTTATAAATAAGAAACAAGGGTAATAAATGTTTGTAATTACGGTATTTAATCAAATATCAACATTTTTTAATTGAAGCTTTCGCTTAAGAGTTTCGATATACGTGTATGCAATGTATGTAGATGTACAAAAGAGATAAGAAATAGTTATATATATATATATATACAATTATATATGAATATAAATATATTACATATAATTATATAATATATTACGACGTATATTAGCATTCTATATAAGTTACGATATAAATGCTGCGAGCACAGTGTAAACTCAATTAATTCGTTTAATTGACTGATTAAAAACTCCACTTGACAC
>NW_006263783.1:188331-195262 GCF_000469605.1 Apis dorsata | reverse complement strand
TTGCCTGCAGCATGATCGATCAACGATTATAATTGATAGAAAAAAAAAAAAAAAATGTATTGCAATTTTAAAACTGCAACTTGAAGTTTCAGTTGAAGGGCACAAGCAGAATGCACAATCCATTGTTGAGTAACACAGTGTTATAATAAACATTATATTCTATTGGAAAACAATTATTTATTTCTCATAGAAAGTAACGAATTTGTATATTTTTCCTGTTGAGAACATTTGATTTTCGTTGTTAGTAAAAAATTACATTTATTACAAAGTTTTATATTAATTCGTATTATGCATTTGATTTGTCATTTGACTTAATTTATTTCATTTAAATTTAAATTTTTATTTTTTTTATTTTCTTTCGTCAATAATTCAAATAACCATCTCTATATAATTTATTGTAAATATATATAAAATGTTCATAGAAATTATTCTTGTCGTATAGCTAAAAATTGTATCGATTTTTGGCCCCAACTAGTTCTTGGTCCTGGTTTCGCACGACCATTCTTCTTTATTCCTATCCACCATCCATAATTCGCATACTTTCGCGATCGAAAAGCATCGTAAGAACCAACGTTCCATTGTTCCCATTCAGTATTATCTTTATTTCCATTTAACTAGAAAAAAAAAAAAATTAACATATATGAATATTCATTAATTTATTATTAAATTAACACAAAAGAAAATTTTTTTATTCACATTTTATTCAAATAAAAATGATTATTGAAGAAATCAAAAAATATGAACATATAAATTTCATTATTAAAATACATATTTGCATAGAAATTTTACATTATTTGCCTTACCTCTCCATACAAACGACCTTTCTTGTTGAAAGCTAGATAAAGACTAGTCTCGATATTTTGTATTCGTACCACTCCAAACGACACCGGTATGATATGAAGCAAAGCTGCAAATTAAATACGATTCTTTTTAAAAAAATTAAAATTTAAATACTTCAATATTTTCAATATTTCCCATTTAATATTACCATGTGGTTCATTCGTAGCACTCAAGCCTCGAACACGACCGGACTCCGACACACCGAGATGATATCCGGTTCGACAGAACAATTTGATTACCAAACAATTGTACACAGGATTTTGTGCCGGTTTCCTAGGATCCCATATTACGCAAGGAGAGCGTTTAACCGATTCCGACGTGATGTAATGCGAAGTTCTGTAAGAGAGAATTCAATATTTAGAGTCTTCAAACACGCACCTGGCGTCTATAAACGTAAATACCAAATCCATAAATATACACTTAATTTTAACAATTCTCTTAAAGAGAGAAACTTTTTAAACTATTACATGACAATTCGTTTAAATTTCTCTCTCTTTCTCTTTAAAAAAAATATGACGTATATTATTTTAAAAAGATCGAAGAACTTGATTTATTTATTCGTACTTTCAATTTTTATTATTCGATAAATTAAAAAAATTTCCATTTTCACAATGGTGAATTTATATTTAAATGATAGAATATTGTTCTTGACCAAACAATGGTGGCGAAGACAAAGTACGATGTAGTAGAACATGAATCTGATACGAAGTGACAGGAGGCGTGCTATTTATAACATATCATTACGTTTGGAAAAATGGGCCGATCGACTTTTCAGGTCAGCAAGCTTCGTGAATGAAGCGTGCTTCGTTACACCGTAGACGTTTTCCAACCCCGTTAATTTTAAACAGATGCTCGAGGGGAAGGAACGCAATGCCAGCAGACTTTATTCGACAAGCGGTGCGCATCAACCAACGATAATCAACCTAATGGTATCAATCAATCGAGATATAAAAAGTACACTAATAATTTTCTTGAATTCAAGGAAGAGCACTTTATGTAGACTGGAAGATTGATATAATTTTTAAAATTGGAAGATATCGAATTTATATCCTTCTTTGATCCAAATATCTTTCATGTCTTCAACATCTTTTAATCTGAAAGATGAAATTTGATTATTTTTATATCACTATTCAAAATAATTAAAAATTTATCAAAACAAATTATAAGCAAGTAACAATATTTCTCTAAGATTTTAATCGTTCTCTATCGATGTTTAAAGAGAAATATTTTGATTATATTGCTTCTGTATAATATGAAAAAAATATAACAAATAATATTATCATTTTCATTGGATACAACAAAATTTCACGAAAATTAAGTAATATCATCATCATAAAGGATATACTGTGTCGCGAATAGTGATTTTATTAATATTTATTTGCAAAAATTTCCATTGAGTTTCTAAATTTCTAAATGAGTTTATTTATTATCTTATTTGCAATAATTAATCCCTTTCGAATGAAAAGTCTCAAAATCCTGCATATATTTTAACCGAAATGCAATCAAATACAAAGTAAAGATTTTTCTCTATGAAACACATATTCCTGTTTGAAATTCACCGACCTTAAAAATGATTACGTCTTGACATTGCGCAAATACGCCCCCGTTAATTACACGTTGAACGTGCTACGATCTATTTGTTGAAACTCGAGCATACACGGTCATAAACGTCGATCCTAATTTTGTGTTACACATGTCGTGCGTGCGTACTTTAATGCAATTCGCGCGGAATTGCAGTCTCGTCGGTTGCCACGGTGCTCGAATGCCGGTAATAATATAACGTGAACCGTACCTACTCTCTACACCTAGTGACCCTGCAACAATATAGAGCAGAAAGTTAATCGAATCAAGTGATCAATGAATGCATATCCCATATCGTTGCGTGGGGTGGCTGATGGAGCTCTTCGTCAATTTTGTAATTTCAAGGTGTCACGGTATTTTGCGCCTTTTTTAAACAAAACATCACGTAAAAATTACGTAGAATATTAGGGAATTATATAGCATGTTATTGTATCGTTATCGTTGGATTATTTTGGAAAATAAAATTTATCAGATTGGGTTTACTTTTGAACTTATTGAATTTTACCAGGAAAACATCTTGACATCTTGAAATATTTGTCTGTGAAAGAAGTACGATACTTTTTACATTCTACATTACTTTCCATGCTGCAAAGAGAATTGAGTGAAATATGACAACACGTCGAGGGAAATAATACGCTATCATATTTTATCGTTCACTTACAAGTTCTGTCCGAGAATTTTGAGAAAAACATTTAGTGGAACTTCTTGGATTCCAATTTTACATTTTACGTTTTATCGAAAACAAGAAAAGTCGAGAACAATATTGGAACACAAAGATAGAAATAATTTTTTTGAACAAATGTATTTTCAAATACGTTTACTTGAGATTCTTTCTAATGAAACTATCAAAATTGATTGAAACGCGATCAAACGCGATTTTAATCCGTTTATTCACATTGACACGAAGATCTGAGAAACACCGTACGAATTTTAGACATTGGCAGAAGGATAAAACGCAATTTACTGTGGGTCTCTACGTGAGCGAACCGAACAATAACTTCGCAGACGTAATTTCCCCCTAACGTGCTCCTGCAATAAGCGTTCATTAATCATTTGAATTAATTCTCCATCTAGCGTACCGCAAGAAGTTAACAGTTTTAAATTTCCTATTATTCATATAGTCCCCTACGCTCCTATCGAATCTCGAAGGTGAAATTAATCAATGCATGTCGTGTGAGTAAAAGGGTCAATGGACAAAGCTTTCAAGTTTTTTTAAAAGAGAAACGAATGGTTAAAGGATAATTATTATATGGTAAACAAAAGCACGGAGACGCTGGACGCTGTTGCACAAGGAACCGTAACGAGTTCATCGATCATCTAACTAGATTTATTTTCTGCCTCGTACACCGTCGTAAAGTCGCTTTAAATTTATCAATCTTCGTGACGTTTTAATTTATAGATCGTTAACCGGGGATTAATCGAACGGATAATTAAACAGCTTTTTTATCTCATGAGCAGAATATTGTTTAAAATGTTTTTTAACATACGTTGAATTAATAGATTTTATCTTGTTTATATTTTTTTACCTCATTTTCCAATCAGATCATTACAATCAATTAAGCCTTGATAATAGCCGATTTTTTTTTTCTCAAAGATCACATAAGATTCAAAGTTGTTAACGCATTGGATTTGTCTAATTCTTAAATTAATCAACGGGCAATATGAACACAAAATGAAAAAAACAAATACAATTTTGTTAAACAATGGATTCGCTTCGTTCTTGCATCAATTTCTTAATACCAGAAATACTTTATGATATTATTCTTAAGAATGTGAAAATTTGAGAATAAGGCTTTCACAATGAGTTACTCGTAAAAGTAATAATATCCAATAATTAAAATGATTCTCGAGAGCAACTCGTAAAAGTTTTACTCTCAAATCTATTCGCATTCTCAAAGGCGAATAATTCAATTATCTGATATTGTAATATAAGATATTGAAAATAAAAATTAATTTAAAAAATTCTTTAAATACAATACATACACGATTGAATCGAGAATAGCATAAACAACGAAGCAAAATTGAATTTTATTCATAAATGAAAATGGTCTAAACAGAAACAGACAGAGAATAGTTAAATCTCAATACGTTCTATCCTTGGCGTAATTAATTATTAGATACCACCAGATTCCCCGTAAGAGCAACAAGTTAATTTTCAGCAATTTAAATATCAGATTGAATTTTAATTAGAAAATTCTTTTTTTTTTTTAAACGAAGCCACCTTATCAATTAAAGTTTACCATCGAATCGTAACTCGATTAATGCCCGAACAACGTAACGAAGATTCGATCTTATTCTCGGCTATCGACAGCTCGTAATTATCGGCAAAATACCCGTTCTCGTCGAACTTCACTGTAGTGGTCGGATGCCTCCTGGTCTCCCTTTTCCTCCTACGATCCCCATTGATCTCCTTTTCGCTACCCGGCCCTTTCTCCTCGCCGATCGATAGATCGGAATCGTAGCTATCGTCGCTACAACTGTCATCGATGTCGCTGCATTCCTCGTCGCATGTCGGTGCCTCCAAGTTCTCGTGAATCCAACGAAGGCTCATTCTCTTATGATAATTCTTCCACCAAGTTGATACCTTGATTTAAAATAAATATTAATCAGAACGAATGGTTCCTTTGTGAATTTTCTTCAATTAGAAAATTTGATATTGTATCCTATATGATTCTTTTGAGTTTTATCATATGAAAGATATTTTTTTATAAATTGATATGGCGGAAACACTTTTTAAAATTTACAGTATAGAACACTTACTAATGTGTAACGATCTATTAATCTATTTTTGAAAAATTATACGATAAAAATACATTTCTAAACTCATCCTCTTACGGTGCACTCTTGATACTTTTTAGATAAATTTTATCGGGACGAATAGTTGAAATTTAATAGTTATTTTAATATTAATATTAGGTTCGATATTTTATACGATTCTTTTTGGTTTTATCCTATAAAAGATACTTACAGATACAAAATCTACAATAGAGGTGTATGATTCCAATAATTTAATTTATCTAGATTTTAAATTTGAAATCAAATATTACAAATTTTGTAATAGAAAAAAAGCGATAAAATAAAATCAGAACTTATACGGAATTAAATGTAATAACGATTCAGAAATAAGTGGTCTATAAAAACAATTCGATATAAAAAACGTGGATAATAAAAAAGTAATCGAGATTTTATGTAATGCACACCTACTAACAGCATCCCAGAAGGATATAATTTTATTATTGGAATTGAATAAATGAAGCAATGCAAATACAGTTTTCAATTTATTTAATACTTTGTTGAAATCAATATTATACGCAATATCAATAAATAAAAATAGAACTATGAAAAGTTTATTTGTATTATATTGAATTTTTTATGTTTGCTATATTGTAAAAAGAACTATTTCTCGTGTAATAAATAGAAAACTAACGGTAGTTCCGGTCTGTTAATGTTTAATTATAGTGATAAAGAAATAATACTACGTCTTATGCACTGATCGATATAATATCATGAATTTTTAAATTTTTTTCTTGTAATATAAACTATTACAATAATAAATAAAATAAATTAAAAAAAAGAAATCTATTTAATATTAATATCTATTCACTTTGTGTTCTTGAAAAAAGAAAACCTAGTTTAATTTATCAAATTTGTGAAATCGATGATTGTAAAATATTCTTCGAATCGAAGAATATTAGTAATATATTTTTCGCTCATTATCTAGAATTTTGAAATCGCGCGCCTTTCTCTAAATAAAAAATTCACTTTCCAACTTTGCAACACTTACATTAAATAATTTAAAAAAAGTTTCACATTTTTTAAAAAAACGTTTTAATACTACTCAAATAAATTTAAAAATAAATTCTACTTCAGGAATGCACAATAACATTCATGAGAAAACCATTGAAAATAAGATAAAAAATTCAAACAATTCTTATTTTTTTTTACGCAAAGTATTATTTAAACAATAATTAAACAAAACAAATATATCAAATAAATTCTACTTCTTGGAAAAATTACACTACTATTGAACACTACTGAAAAACGTAGAAATCTAAGCAATTCTTATTCTTACTCACAAAAAGCCCTCGCAATTACGCAAGGAATTTAAATTACCTAACTCATCCTAGGCCATAAAATCACTGAAAATAAAAATTATTTGAAAAAAAAAATCTAAAAAATAACAATACCGTATTCCCTACCTCAAAATACCACAATTTACACAAAATCTCCGATTTCATTCCTTCTCGCGAAATATACTCGCAACAATCGTTCAAACGAAGATCTAAAAAAAAAATCCTACTTTTCAAACACTCTTCAAACGTGAAACTCCCGTACAATGATTCAGATAAAAAAAAACAACAAATATTCTTACCTTTCTCAACTTCCTGGATGGTACCAAATATCCAATATTCCAATTTCCACTGGATCTCACGGTGATCAGGATTCGAAGGAAACAAAAACACGACGATCGATCGACACAATAGTTTTCGAAACACTATGGTTAAGCAAC
>NW_006263783.1:180382-188188 GCF_000469605.1 Apis dorsata | reverse complement strand
CAATTGATCAGCTGTCCGCGGTTCCGTTTCACGGGGTTCACGGATCCATTGTTCGAGGACGATTCACTGAGGCGGTCGACGGATGTGCAGACGCGGCAGAGCCTACCCAGGTGCCTCCGCGTTTATCACACGACTGAGCCGGCTCCGGCTACACGTCGTGACTACACGTTGGATAATACTGGATATGACGCCGGCCTATTGGTTAGACGGCGTAGTCAGCGGTGGTCAGCAATTCGAGGTAGACTAAATTAAAAACGGGTACACGGGAGGCGAAACGCGAGAACTCGACGAAACGAAAGATCTTTTGTCAGCGCGCGCGCGGAATTCTGTAAACGAGACGGCGACGCCACTCGTCCGAATAATGATGCCAGTCGAGCAGAGACGTTTCGAGATTTCATATGTGGAACGTCAAGGTGGTCTTTCAACCCTTTCACGCCCGATGTTGCGTATACGTGACACGGCACTTTAGTTAATTACTGAGCTAACCGAATATAACATTTTTTAAGTGAAACAGGTTTAAAATTAACCATTACTATTGGATTGGTGATTTAATGCAGGAGATCGGATATTTTTGATGGAAAATATTGTCTTGTGAATATATATATATATGTTAAACTACAACAGTGGATAGATTTTCTTGCGATTTTGAGCTGAAAAAGAAATCAGAAGTTTTATTTGAAATATAAATCTTAAATCTGTTTAAATATTTTTAAATTATTATTGTATATCTTAATACTTCGATGAAGATTTTATTTATAATTTTTTCTAATATACAATTATTAACAAGTGTAATTTTACCTTACATTCTACTACATACCATGAATTTAAAATAATTGTGATAATGATGCATGATGAATGAGGAGGTAATTTACATCGATAATTAATATATGCGTACGTAATAACTATCGAACAATGAGAGAATAGGGAAAAAATAGTTTGAATATTGTGTCAATGAATATATGGAATGCAAAATTAATATTTGCTCCATCTTGTGTGCATCTTATAGCTAGATAACGTTTCCTTTATAATGTGGCCAAGTCTGGTCTTCATCGTCAACCACTATGGGACATGTCCGTGGTTCTTTGATACGTAACAACGGTTGTGGTTAATGTAGTATATATATAGACAACCACTATTACTCTTCCTTAAAAAGTTCAAACTGGATTATCGATGACCAAAGTTCAAGAGTAGTACGTAGACTCGACTAGGATGAAAGTATCGTTATTCTCGATACTTTCGCATTGTTCGTTTCCGGTCGATCCTGAATTACCAGTCGTGATGCACGAAGCTTCACGCTTTTTCCTCTGGAAATTGAATATAATTATGGAGAAACATTAGTTGCTAATGATTGAATCGCTATGCTTTTTAAAAAAAATCTTAATGTAAATTTTTCTTTTCGAAGAAAAGAATTATTTATTCAATTGTTTATTCAACAATTCTAATTCTTGCAACTCTTGCTCTTCCTAATAGTAATATCCTCTTGATTAATAACTATGTTAGAAACTATGAATCCCAATCTGCATATGCAGTCTTAGAATCGCGGCTCCGTTATTAAAATTTTGCAATTTTATATTTATCTCTCTTCTTCAATTTTCATTACACTAAAAAAATAGAAAACAATTAATAATAATTCATATTTTATAGAATTAAAAAATTTAGTAAAAGCTAGAAACAAAAACTCATTAGTTAAATTAACACAATAATGTATCAAACAATCAAATATACTTTAATAATTCTATTGATCACAATCTAATTCACGAAATGTTATCCAAAAGTTCAAAAAGGTTTCGGTATTTTAGTAATTTTGTTCCTGATCATTCAATCACTGTTTGACGTAATGGTACATACACAGGTGCGCGTCTATTAATAGAGAGTACTTAAATTTAACTTACCGATTAAATGATTGGACAAGTTGATTAATCTCGTGCCAAACAGAATCATTCTGGTAACAGAGTATTGTTGGACAAACAGATAGTCGTTTGGAATTTCTCTGACAAAGTCGAAAATTACATAGGAAATTTCATGGTATTTCTCTTATTCCCTAATCTAAACTTCGCGTGCTGTTGTTCGTTTATTTTGTTCGGAGAAGAAAGAAAGAAACGGCAGAAATCATAATTTTGCGAAAATTAAGGACAATCCTCGTATTGTCGAGGGTCGAAAGGTGGTTTGTGGGTTACTGGAAAGAAATTGACTGATTTATGGTCGCGTGCGAATATCATATCGAATCGATTATCTATTCAAAGAGTTTATAATTTTATGCTCGGTATAGGTGGTTTGAGATGCTACGCTCCAATTCGAAATTCGTATTGTTCGTGTGTAACGAAGTGAGGATGAACATGTGTATAACGGTATTGGAAGAATACGGGAAGAAATTAATTTATTCATTTATCAATGAAAAGTACAGAGGAATACAAATTTATTATTACAAACGATATGTATTTAAATTAATTATTTGCATTTTAACTTTGAATTTTTACTTAAGGAAATTAACTTTCTAATTTGCATGTATATTCCAATGCATAGACTATAAATATAAATTACCTATTTATGCAAATAAATTCTTCCATTCATAAATTAAATAATATTTGTTTAAATTAATCCTCTTATTATATATTTTTTTTTTTTACTTTAAAATACCTTTTTCTTTAATAAGATGAATTTATAAATCATTGTAATAATTTAATTTCATTTTTATTATATTCATATTCATATTCATATTTCTACATCTCACTTCTACTTTTATTCTTGTTCCCAATATTCTCAAATCTCATAAAACCAAATCGGCCAATAAAATATTGAAAATGACACAACCTTCAATCCGAATTGTCCAGTAACACGACTCGAAACATGACGTATGATTTATTAAAGTCGTGAAAACGCGATTCATCCCCCATGACCATGTGATGCATGCGCACACGCCCGTCTATTAATAGAGGGGACGTCGCTCGAATTACTGAAACTGATAAAGCTTGTCGAGAGGTAACTGAGTAATTCAATTCTCCGTGACGAGTTGCAAGTTGCAGTTCCACCGATTCGTCTCCCTTCAACGTCGGTTTTTCACCTTGATACGCAACCCAACCTAGAATTAATTGCTTCCATGGAAATGGGGTGCGCCGGATACCATGTGCATTATGCTCTATTTGTTTGCGGTTTACTAATCTACGTTTCGATCGTCTAATTCTCACGGATTCCGATGCTATCGATGAAGTTTGGCGTGTTTTCTAATGTGAAAGTTCTGTGAAAGTTTGTGAAAAGTGTGCTGGTCCTTGAGGCTGTTTTTGTAGAATTTATATTTTTAAATGTCAATACTTATGAATAGAGATTTTTACTGAAATAATTCTTAAATATAATATTTAATTTTTAAATGAATTTTTGTTATAAATAAAAGGAATATATTGATATATGAATGAATTCTTTGATATTTATTATAATTTTTATTTATCTTTATTATAGTACTTACGATAAAAATAACTAAAGAAAATCGTTGATAAAATTCTTCGAACGTATCGCTTTAAGCTTAGACTTTTCGATCTTTGGCTTCTCAACAGCCTTCGACGTCATCAAATTCTTTTTATCTGCTTAGTAAGATTCTCTCTCTGCTCGCTCTTTTACGCGCATCAAAGCTGCTAAATATACTCTAGCTATCATCGAGTTTTTACCACGAAAAAAGATCCCCTTCATTCCTCACAATCAGACAGATTAAATAACCATATAATTAATTTATAGATTTTTCAACATAACATCAAAATAATAGGAAATTGTGACAAAATATAAACATCACAATCACTATAATAAACATTTATTCTTGATAATATAAAATTACATGTTTGCAGTTAACATGAGACACATATCATACAATATTTCACAATAACAAATATGCGTATTCGATGCGATACGATGGTTGCGCAAAGACGACTTATTATCATTAATCCGTGAGGGAAATGAAAGTCATCGTCATCGAATCTTGAACGCATCTAACTTTTATTTTTTTCATTAATTCGATAGAAAAAAAAAAAAAAAAGGGAAAGAAAAGAACACAAAACTCGAGCTTTGTAATTTGCATCTCGTTATGCAGCTACAGTTAATGATTGTACTACCGTAATAATCAACTAGAATCTAAACGATCGCTCTTGAAATATAGAGATGTTATTTAATTTGATTGAAATCATCTACTGATTTGTAAATATTTAGACGAACAAAGACGAACAAAGACGAATAAAGACAATAAAAAAAGAACAAAAAAAAAAAAATTAAAGAAAAGACACAAATATAGCAAGGGAATTAGAAATGTGAGGAAAAGAAAAAGGATTCGTTATTATAGCCGTCACATCAGAGGAATTTTTCTCATAAATAGCACGGGATAACTATATTACAAAAATATACATGTGAATCGTTCGTCGATATTTCACAGAGCTTATGGAAATTCGACGTTATTTTTCATCAATGGTCGATAGAAACAACTGTTTTCTTGCGATTTTTCATTTCATTGAATTTTTCCTATCATTATGCTAATTACATAAATACACGTTTATTTACACATTGCTCTCTGTACGTTCTACGGTTAGTCGATTGAAAGTATATCGTTACTTGAGAAAAATATCTTGATTTTTAAATTAAAGCGCACGAAGGAATAATCTTATGCAAAATAAGGACTAATATGTCCATTCTCGGTTGTACCATTTGTCAGTTTTATATACAGAAAAGAGGGGGATTTAGTGTCACGATCGCGTGTCACCGGTAGCTAATTGGTCAACTATAACTTATAAAATATAGCCGAGAGATGCTATATTCAAGTTAGTCAATGTGGTCCCATTAGCCACTTCCCCATTTTGGTTTCACACGCAACTGAACTTGACACCTGAAACATTATAATTTTAATTGTTAGATTGGAATTAAAAGATAACAAAATAATGTAGATAAAATTATTAAGAAAAATTTCATTGAATTTATCTTTCTTTTTTCTTAATTTTAAAATGTATAATCTATAAAATTATAATTTTTTTTCTATTTTTTTTACCAATATTGATCTGAAAAACAATTAAACACTTAAACAAATTTATAAAAAATGGAAAATTGTCGAGAAATTATTGACGTTTACCTAATTATAATCATACGTATAAATAGTGAAAGCTAAATGCGGATACCGTCGTCACTGGAGTAGCAGTTATGGCAGTGTAATTTTTGATTTCTAACGCGTACGTCTGTTCCCATTAATCCATCACCAAGTCGAACGTGACACACGCAGCATTTGAAACATTCCATATGATAGAATAATCGTAGACTCTCGATAATCATCGCGGCACCTCGACCTGACGATTAATAAAATTAATTATTTTATTTTATTTTTCTGAACAGAAATAAGAAAATAACGAGAATTTAAATATTTATTTCACAAAATTTCAACATAAATCATTATTTTATTAAAAGATATTTTACGTACCTAATTCATCTCCACAATGAGAGCACTTCTTCTTCCCGCTAACACTTAACATTTTCTCCTGGTTCTCATTATTCATTGACGGTGATTGTTGAGGTTTCTGTGGTTGCATAACATGTTGCTGCGATTGATGTTGCAACGCGGACAGATGTTCCTGGCTAGTACTATGCTCCAATCTGTAAAATTAAATGAATATTTACTTATTCGTTTTGATGCTTCCATTTCTTTGACACAAATTTCTTTTTGAATATTAACCTTCTTCTAGGTGGAAGAGGCTTTTCTTGCGCTCTGTTCTGCACCCGCTGTGTAAGAGTCTGTATGATAGAATCAGGTAATGGTTTACTGTCTGTCCTTGTAGGAGCAGTCACATAAGGAACCGATGTTCCTGTTATGTGCATTTGAGGTTTTCGCCCTGGTGATCGCTGGTTCTTTTCGTTGATCCTTCTCTGTTCCGCTTCCTGTACATAATATCAATAAGGCATAATTTTTAAAAGAAATTATATACAAATTCGAAGAATGATTTTACACAATTATTAAATTTTAAGATATTTACCTGAATGAGCCAATGATGGTGATAATTTAGATCGTGAGCACCTCGTGGCACGTCGCTCTTCCTCCGTTGAACCCATTGATCGCTTTGAACGATTCGTGGCCGAGGAACTGCACTGAGCGCCTGCAACGTTTGTTTGCTCATCTGTTGTCCAGCATGGCTCGACAAAGTCGTAACTGATGCACTGTGTCTCAAAGGTGTATCCATTTGCTGAGGAATCGAATCAGCCGAAGGAATCCTGCTACTCCTGTACATTTTATAAAATTATCCACTTGTTAAACGATTAACATTTCATCGTTGCTTCTTGTTATTTAAAATTTTGCTTAATTGGAAAAATTCTTGCACAAGTTTTAACCACATATTTTTAAAATATTATTGTAATATCGAATTATTACTCCTGCAATTATTGTTTATTTATTTAAAAAAAAGGAAAGTCGTGGTGCAACTGTTATATCGATTGTTCAAAGATTACCAATGACTGTCCCCGTAATCACAAATTGCAAACAATATGTCGCCCAGAAGATTACATCAGACGCAACAAAGCGGAAAGTTTTAACAGGAAATTAAGTGACACGATTAGTGGTACTATTCCGTCTCTAATTTACATTTCCTGTTAGTCGCGATCTGTTTAAACGTTGACATAACAATGCGCTATTGCAATTTCGTGGACTGCATAACATTGCATCTGTTCTCCATAATTCAATGCCTACCATTGAAATTAACAGAATGCGACATGCTGGATAAATATATATGGTATGATTCTTACCTGATAGTCACATCTCTTTGTCTCTGCTCGATCAAACGCAATGGTTTAGCTGGTGGTATAGGTGGAGGTGGAGGTCTTCTTCTTTGCACGTCTTGAAGCTGAAGATTCGGCATAGATGATCTATAATTTACAGGTGGTTGGTTCTTGAACTGTTGGATATTGTTCGCGGAGCTGTGCGCAACATCTTGCAAGGATTTCCATTGCTCTTGCAATTGTTCTGCCAATTTAAGCTGCTCTTGTTCGCGATACGCCAAATTGTTTCGTTGACGTTTCAACTCTTCCTGCTGCAACTGCAGCAGTTCCCTTTTCACTCTGAGGACTTCCTATTCCAAAGGAAACAATTGATTATATTTTATTCGTTTTAAGAAATGTATACATGTTTTTATTTTTATCTTTATTTCTTTTTATAAAGCTTGGAAAATAAAATGTATAATTTTGCCAGGTTGCCTCGTCTTTGTTAGAAGCAAGCATCGAGAGAAAATGATAAACGTTCCCTTACCCCGTAAGCAAACTCGTCTTCTTCATCGTTCGTACCAGCACCAACGTATGACGTGTTCTGCGAATAATTATCAACGATTCACCCGTTAACAGTGCGATATATTTAATTTACAGCATGCAGTATTAGAAGAATAGTTAGCATTATTTATTTTTTGGCGAAAAAACTTTAAAATAAATTTTTAAAATAAGAAATAGATTGACATATTTTTCACAATAATAATAAATGAAAAAATTCGTTTGCTTGTCTTGAAAATAAAAAAAAATATATATATATATTATTTAAAATTCAAATCTCTCATACCATAAACCAAATTATACATCTCACTCCAAGTGAACAATACTCCAAAGCATCTACACCCACATAATAAAACCCCTCAAAAAAAAAAGGATAATAAACAAAAGAGAAATTGAAAAAAAAAGAATCCATACCTCTTGTTCTCGAATTTGGTTTTCCATATCCCTAATACGTTTCTCCTCGACACGTCGCGCATCGGCAACCCTTCTCTCCTCCTCGATTTCATTCTGAATCCTCAGCTTTTCTGCTTGCGCCCTCAA
>NW_006263783.1:174803-180112 GCF_000469605.1 Apis dorsata | reverse complement strand
CTGCCTCTTCTCCTCGGCGCGTTTCGCCTCGGCCTCAGCCCGCGCCACTTCCTGTTGTCTCGCGGTCTCCTCCTGTTTCCGTATGTTGTCCTCGTTTTTGCGCAGCGTCTCTTCCTGTCGGCGCAGGGCCGTTTCCTGGGCGCGCTCCCTCTCCAACTGCATCTTCTCCTCTTCGAGCTCGCGCAGCTTGTGCGCCAATTTTTCGCCCAAGTCACTGTTTCGTCATGAATTTCAACTCGATTAACAACTCGACTGTTGATGGGCTTGCCCATCGCAAATTGTCTACAATGTAGTATACAATGCTTGTAAGGTTTGAGAAGACGTGAGGAGCCAACAACAACGATAATAGCGATAGCGATAGTCAAGCGATAGTCAGGAAAAGACCAAAATTCGTAATAAAAGTGTTTATTTTATTCATCACCGTTTGTACATTATTGATCCCGTGATACAAATTCGTTGTAATTTCATTATTTACATACATAATTCACTCTTAGAAATATATACGTAGTGATCACCGAAGAGGCCGATTATTATTTTTATGAGATTATTTATTATATAAAAAGTTATAGTTGTAAGAAGAATAATATTTAAGAATAATTTATATAATATTAATGATATTAAAGAATAATTTTTTTCGTTTCAAAGCAAAACACTTGTCCGAGAAATAATTACGTTATTGGCAACTTCGGTCTCACCGGCATGCTTCCAACTACAAGAACAACAAAAATTTTCGTGCAAATATCCAAGAGATATGAAAAAGAGTCCCCACCGTGTCAAGCACCTGTTACTTAAATTGAAAAATCAAAAAAAAAAAAGAGAAAAGGAAGGTAAGAAATCGTCTACCTACGGCAAGAAATTCAGAAACATTACAAAATACCTGAACCATTCTCAAGGACAGGAAGAAAAGATATACATATGTACTATTCGTCTATAGAGAATCTACGGTCGATCTAATGGATTGTACTCTAACCATCCTCCTTGTTTAAAATTACACCCACAAATTGTTTCGGGGAATTCCTACCTGTTCATCTCACGATTGTTCTCGTACCGCCACTGCTCCTCTTTCTCGAGGACTTCGATGATCTCCTTTTCTTTCTTCGTGATTTCGTCCTCTTCCGAGGAGGTGACACTCGCGCCGAATGGCTCGCTACTTTGGCGACTGTGTTGAGACATATCAGGGCTAACAGGCTGTTTAGTCCAATCTTCGGCGTGGCCCAATTCCACACCCGAATCTCTCTCGTGGCTGGAGTCTTGCTCGTAATTGCTGTCCGTATCGTAGGAGCGACGATGAAGCTGCTCGATGCGTCTCTCCTCTGCAAGGATCGCCGCCATGTCTGGCGGTTTTGTCAGGGTCAACTCGCGTTCCAGCTCGTCATCGTTTACCTGCAAATTGAAGACGATGATGCTCGAAATCGTGGTGGAAAGTTCGTTGAAGAAACTTCAAAATAAAATTCCAGATTCTCTCGATTGTTACTTCCCAATGATTATGAAGCAAAACTGTAATATTCTTTGCAAATGACATATCATTTTGACAGAATGATAGTTATTTATATAATCTGTAGTTGATATTTCATTTTTCAATCGTTTGCAGGAGGAATATCGTGACAAAGTTACGATTAAATAAAGTTATATTTTAAATGAAACGATACATATATTTTCCTATATTTCTAATATTTAGATCTTTAATTTTTGTAATTTAGCTTTCGTTTAATAAAAAATGATACGATAAAAATCTAAAATAAAATTTAAACGAAGATTCGAATTATTAAGAGAATTCGTTCGATGGAAAATTTACGCTTGTAACGTATCGCGGTCGATGAACGAGCATGCGGAATTTCATCAGTGCAATAATTACGATTGTGAATTACGTAAATCCATTCACGTGCTTCAATTAATATCATTAAACGATGTAACGCCCGCGATATGATCTTTTGAAACGTGGGTGCGCCAACGGCCACGAAACACATCAACTTCCGGAAACAAGTGAAAGCCATCTACCAGAAGGAGGTGGAAAGCCGTGAGAAGAAACGAAAGTGTCGACATTCCTATCGTGGAAAAAAATTTTCAAGTCTCGTACGCACTTCTTCGCGCTGAATATTTCAATGCATCGAAGTCGAGAATAATTCAACGCGAGAAAGATTAAGAACAAGTGTCGCGTACCCCTTCGATTCCAAGGAAATCAGAGCGTCTCGTGCGTAATTCCTTCTTTATTCTGCGGGTGGAGTTCAATCTCTTGAGAGGTTCCACTGGAAGATTCTCTTCGTCGCTGACGTCTACCGGAGGCGGCGGTGGTTTCTCCTTTGGAGGTTCCACGCTGGTCGGTGGCCCCAGAGGAAACGCCAACCCGGTCACTATTTCCTCGTCACTGGATAAATTCAATGGCAAAATCTGTCGAAACAAAAGAAAATCCTTACAGAAATGAAAATTTATCGAAATTATCACCGTCAAAGATTCACAATTGATTCTAGAAAGAGAGCCACTCGAATTTACTTATGAAATTTTCACACGAATAATTAAAAATTGAAACGAATCGTCTACAGATTTATGTATACTTTTTCATCATTTCCATTACGAAACAATCTGTTCTTTCATTAGCGATTCACAAACGTTTAGAAAGGGAAAAACAGAAAGAGGGGAAGAATAAAGAAGCATTGAATGCAAATGGCCAAAATCTTTATCCGATTCGAATTGAGGGTGGCAGAAGCACCGTTCTCCGCCTTACCTGTTTCGAGATGGGCGATATGGGGCTGAGTAGGCTGATCGTGTCCACCGTGGCCATTTCCTGTTTGCCAAAGGTCAAGGTCGTCGGTCTTTCAGGCGCAGAGACGGTCTCAGGTGTATCGTGCACGTCGATCGACTCCTCGATCCGTGGCGGTGGCTCGTACGTCTCGATCTTCACGTTCATCGCCGCTTCCTTTTCCTCGTGCTCCTCGTGTTCGACTGGCTGGCTCGGCTGGCAAATCACCGCCGCCTCCTCGTCGTCCGCTTTCTCGATAACGATCGGTTCCTGAAGAGACGCGGCTCAGCGTTATTCGTATTTCTCGTGTATACCGAAACGGGCTCCGCGGCTAGGCCACGAATTTTGCAACGCCACATTCTATGCAAATCGACGCGCTACGCCCGTGGACCAGGGTTTCTCAAACTTTCGCGATCTGTGCCCACCCTTTTTTCTTCCTTTTGATGGTTACACGAAGTATTATTATAGGCGAATGTGCGCGATCATCGAAACTATCATTGGAGATGTATCGTGTAAATATCAATTTCAAGGATGACGCAAATTCCTTTGTAATTTTTCTGGGAATTCTCTGTTTTGACTTGGACGATACTATTCGTAGAATAATCGTCGAAGATTCGATAAGGTTTGTTGACATTTGATAACTATTCTGTTGATCTTGTGATATTTGTAAAAATTTTCCGGACGTGAATTCTGGGTTTTAGTTTACATCGGTGTTTTGATATTTATAATTTTTTTTAATAATAATTATAATAGCAAGAAGATTGTAGGAAAGGTTTGGCCAAAAAGGTTTTCCAATATGAATTGCAATTTATTAATGTATTATAATGGAAATGAAAAATTGTTTCGTATGTACGATGTTCATCAAATTCGTGTTAAGTGTTTCGATTAATGTTGCGAAGATATTAAGAAAAATAAGTGTAAAACGAAGCTTGAGAAACACTGGATTTCGAGCAATAAGTTGAGAGGCAACTGCGGTTTCGGATGGAAGATTATTTTGCATTCTCGTTTGGGCCTCGTTTTGCTTTTTTATATTCTATAGACACAGATGCACTGGTGTTCATGCATGACTATTATGATTTTTTTTTTTTACCATGTGCAAAGATAAACACACTAGACGAATAATTAATCTATGAAAATTGACGATTAAGTAATCAATATCAATTAAACTTATTCACATCAAATAGATAATCAACTTATAAAATAAAAAAACAGTTTTAATTTCACTTTAAAATATATAAAAATCCGAAATTAAACTTATTCACACTAAACAACAGATATTAATTTGGATTAATTAAATAATTTGAATAAAATTTTTTTCAAAATGAACGCATAAAAAGAATCAAATGAATAAGAACTTTGGTGTTAACAATGTTACTAAGAACTGCCATAATTAATATTAATTGTGCAATTTTGTAATTGGATTAAAAAGACATTTAATCACATTACATGCATCAGCTGCAAAAAGCGTTCTTTCATGCATTGGACTTACTATTTCGTAAGTTTTCGTGCAAATATCAATTGTCGTCGACCAAAGTGCGAGCAAATAAATGATAAGATCTTTTGGCAATAACGATAACGTTTATCTAAATCTTTATAAGTAGAGTTGTGACTGTATAAATCCTCTATATTCTCTATTCTGGATTAAAAAGTTTAACTGAATTAACTTTTCAATGAAGATCTTTTCAACAAAGTTCATATATGATTTGTTTTTATCCTTTCTAGAATAAAAAAAATTAATACACAATGATATATTAATAATTATATAAGACAAAAGATAATAGAAGAAATAATAAAATTATAAAAAAAAGATAAGAAGATCTTTCTTTAATAATTTTGTATAATCCTTTATGATCCAATTCAAGATAAATGGATCAGAAATAAACTTGAAAATAAAAAAGAAAAATAATATATCCATAATTCATCTCTCCATCGGGAAAAAAATATAATTTTTGAGCATCAGTTTAATACAATTATCAGATTAGAGTAGTTTAAAACAAAAATTGAGAATTTCGAAAATGAAATATACATATCTTTATAAAGAAACAATGTAAAGCTGTTCAAAAATTTGCCATCAATTATATTAATTCCACTTATCTTTTCATTTCGAAATAATCATAAATGAAACAACGAAAAATATAAACTTGTACTACTGTAAATACTTGCAAAGTTTTCTTAAAATTGATTTTTTAATATTCAAAAAACAATGTAAATGATAAAAAAAAATCATCTGCTCGGTTTTCTCTGAACCGAATGCTGCGATAAAGATGTTATCACGAGAAACTACCGATTTATGACTATTTGAAACGGTGCTGAGAGAAAATAATTATTTCAAAGTGCAAAGATCGCCGAGTTTACGGCGAATGGAAGAGTTTAACGCTCAGATCACTGTAAGAAGAACATGTTTGGCAACCTCAGAAGACTGATCACCAATGATTTAATTACTTTCTGCATGATTTCGCTATGACCCGATGGGTTATCAATTCTTGTCGAAATGGAAATAACTCGAATTGGAAATAAAATTTTAAATAATTCCATTATTTTTTTTCGTCAATTTATTATAATTATATAATAC
>NW_006263783.1:171606-174499 GCF_000469605.1 Apis dorsata | reverse complement strand
AAAAAAAAAAAAAAAAAAAAAAAAATAGGAAAGTTTGTGCGAATTGAAACGAAAACTAGAAAGATCTATAAAATTGATAAACTGATAAAATCAATTAAGCTAGAGCCATGCATCGGATCGATAGCAAATAAAAAACTAGCGATAAGCGGGATAACTAAATATCCGGTTGTAAAGGAGACGCATGACCGTGGGCTTTTTATCGCTAACTTGAACAATCGAAAGCACCGTCTTACCTCTTCACGTTAGCAGAGAGCTTAGGTTCATGACAGTTGCTCGAAATTGACGATGATCATTGACGATGCTACAGCAGACAAGCTGGTAAAAGATCGAATCAAATTTCTACCTTTGGTAGAATAATTACTCTTCTCGACAACAATAGGAAATGACAAACGTCGACGAACGTTTTTTTTTTGAGAAATCAAGCAACCAATAAATCTTACGCGAAGAGGGAAAAAATTAAAATTAAAGAAAACAAATAATAATAATAATAATAATAATAAAAATTGTAATACGAATAGAAAAGATTTTTTGATTCTCTTATTGCTCTGCGAGGTCAATGGAGTGTCGATATTATAATGAAATTACTGATATTAATAACTGAAAAAATAATGCAAGGGAGGGGACTAAGCCAGAGATAATCGGTCAACAAAAAAAAAAAACTTTTTTCAAAAAATTAATGAAACCAGATGAAACGCCACACGATTCTCTTACCTCCTTCAGTGCGTCGAAAAATGAGAAACGCGATACTGGAACGATTAATCGTAACAATTTAGAACAATTTTTATCGGTTACGAAGCGTCTTTCGTAATAATTAAATGTCACTCTGACTTTTGATCCGTGGTTCAGGGGGACGACACTTTAAACACATTCGTCGATAGATTGCAATTGTGCGTCGAGGCTTGAGTCGTGAGCGATGACGTTGCATTATAAAAATAGATCAAGATAGATATTTACGATTGATATTTAGCTTAGTTGATAATCGATAAAAAATTAAAAATTTACTTTCAAATTCGAGATTCACGATGGCTCGGGTTGTTTCATGTCACAAATCAGTGGAAGACAGTTTGAAAATTTATACTGTTTCCCCTTTATTTGAGATTCAGGCGTTTTGAGAACATATTCCAGCAGAATATCCATCATTTATTTCGAACAATTCAGGGTGACGAAGACAATGATGATCGGTGTGTTGAAACTTTAAACTCGATATTTAATTTCTCGGCAGTGTTTTACTCGAAAGGCATTCGACAGCGATTATTCGTGTATTCGTCGAAACGAAATCAGGGTTCTTTGAAGCAAAAGTGAACCCTGTCGTTCTTTCTATGAAATTTTCGTAAAAGAAATTTTATTTATTACCGAGAAATGAAATGATTTTTGATCTTAGGGAAACTTCGATTCATTCGTGCTTCAAAAAATCCCATTCTCAATGAAATCTCAATGTTCACGATGAAAATATGACACGAGAAAATTTTCATCATCTCAGTGAATTTTATATTTTATCAATTCAACTTCTTTCTCTCTCTCTCTTTCTCTCTTTCTCTTTCATTCTCTCTTTCTCTCTTTCTTCCTCTTTCTCTCCCAAACACTACAATCGATCAATTATTCACTAGA
Source organism: Apis dorsata (assembly GCF_000469605.1). Classification (NCBI taxonomy): domain Eukaryota; kingdom Metazoa; phylum Arthropoda; class Insecta; order Hymenoptera; family Apidae; genus Apis; species Apis dorsata. The sequence goes on along the minus strand of NW_006263783.1, from coordinate 172,891 downwards.
TGCGCGCCAAGTGTTGACAGGTTGTGTTAAGATCGGTTACAAGTTAATCTAAAAATGAAATTCAGATTATTTTATAATTCAGATGATATTTACGATCCTTTATCTTTCATCTAATTGGCCCTTTCTTTGGTTTTCATAATATATATAGCTCAGAATATATCGGTTCAATAATATAATCATATTAAGAATATCATTAATTAATTTGTTCATCAAATGTCACACACGATGTTCATGAATTTTTTTATCACAATATTTTTCGATTTTTTTTCCCTTTTTTTTTCTTTTTTTTCTTTTTTCTTTTTTTTTTTTTTTTTTTCTCCCTTTTTTATATATCAGGCAGCAATCAATCGTATTAAGCATCGGTGTCTTAGGTCCAAAATCGTTATTTCCCTGTTTGATTAGGCCACTACGTTTCCATAATTATCGATGTTCTTACGAACTGGTATTACATTCACCTCCGGTTGATACGTTATTTCCGGTTACCTGATTCTAATTCTACTCGATACTTGGGGTTATTATTATTATGTACGTTTTGCTTCTGCGTCGTCTATTTACATCGTTAGCTATGGTCTCACGCCTTCGTTTCCAGCGAGATTTGTGCGTAATGGCGGATAATAAATACGTGTGGAAGCGAGAGGCGAAGACGGGTTATATTATCCGGAAATCCTAAGTGGCGAGATTCGTTTTCCTGATCCGGCAGATACGGATATCATTTTCAAGGATTCCTTCGAAAATCCTTCGTTACGAAGCGGTTATTCGATAATTATCGTAGTTATCGTAGAGACGATCGACGAGGCACGATAAATGAGAAATATTCAGATAGATTCGATATAAGCTCGTAGATCGGTAGAGTTTCATTAACTGGCTGAGATTGTCAACATTTGAGTAATCCGTGTATCAAAATTTCATGTTATTTCTTCTAATAATTAGAAGAAATAAGACAAAAAAAGATGTATTTTAATGAGCACTCGCTCGAAAAAAGTTAAGGAAAATAGTTTAAAATTATTCTATTATATGTACTACGATATCTCAATTATACGTACGATTATAATAGCCAGTTAACGAAATTACCGTAACTTTCGTTCTAAAATTCTATTCCCCGCTTCTTACTTTATTTCAAAAAAAGCAATAAACTCTAAAATCTAAATTCTCTCGACTCTTTTCATAAGAATATGATCAAGTAACAAATCCCGCCACTTGAACGCCCAGTTTCTAAAGCCCATTCTTATGTACAAGATCTAATGGAAGTTAGACGAAGCTAGGTCTAACGAGAGGGGGCGGGGGA
>NW_006263783.1:169578-171304 GCF_000469605.1 Apis dorsata | reverse complement strand
AAAAAAAAAAAAAAAAAAAAAAAAAAAAAAAAGACGAACGAATTTCTCGCTCCTTCCCCTCCCCTTTAAGACTTTCTCAAAGGGCTGCTAGATTGGTGATCGTTCCTAACCTCGGTCGGTGAGCTCTGCTTCTCATTGACGCGATCCACGGTGATGAATGGCGTCACAGGAGGCGTTGTAGGTATCTTGCCCTGAGGTACCACCACCTTTTCGCAAATTTCCACCACCGTTCGTCGTCTTTCCGCAGGCAGTGCCTCTTCACCCACCGCCACCTGGTGTTTCGTGCTGAACGTGGGGGGCGAGATGTGTTTCAAGGATGTTAGAGGTGATTGTTCCAGGCTCGAAGAAGGCGATACGACAGGGATATTCGTGGTAGACGACACGTTGGAACCGACGGGGATCGGTATCTCTGACGCTTTTGGGAATTGGGGAGAGGATGACGATTGACCGGTTGATTGACTCTTCGCGTTTGTCGTTCTCGATTTCAGTGAAGGTGCCTTGGATGGCGAGGATGGCGAGGTGGGTGGGCTCAGAGAGGAGGTGGAACTGGTCGGGGAAGATTTCGTGCCTATAGTTTTACGAGGAAGCGGGGTGGGGATTTTGGATGCCGCTCTTGGAGACGTGACTGGCGTGATCTTCTGAACTTCTTTCGAGGTACAGTTCGAAGTTGAGGTAGTAGACTCTAGTTGAAGGTTCGTTGGGACGGCCGCCACCCTTGCGGGTGACAGAGAAGAGCTGTCCGCGACAGCAGAGTCTAACGAAACCGAAGACGAGCTCGTGATTTTCAGTGCCGAGTCCTCTTTCGAGGCGGTCTGAACATTTTCCTCGCCACCGAGATCGGACTCCTGCTCGTCCGCGAACAGTTTGATATTCGACGATATGGTGGCGGTGTTCGTTTCATTGAAGGACGAAGAATCTACTTTGGTCTCGGTGTGCTCTTTGGGAACAGGCAGCTTCGGTTTGGGAAGCGTTTCGGGAGGTGAACGTCGCGGAGGTACTTTGGGACTTTGATATATGATCGGGCGGCTCGTAGCAGGACAGGAGCGAAGTGTACTAGAGTTAGTAACCTCTATGTGTGCCTGCGATTGTGATTTGTTAGTCGACAGTTCCCCAGAAGTGTCAGCAGTACCCTAGAGAACCAAAGAGTTATTGGATAGATCGTACTACCTGCCATCCCGTTGCCAAACAACAAGAATAGTAGATTATCACTCGAACTCGCGATTGTTAAAATGTTGTTTCAGGCGCGGTCGTAAAGTAAATGCTTCGAATGATTTCACATTGAATTGCAAATCATATTTCTTTTCATAGAAAATTACGATTAAATAATTAACATTACTCGACGACCGTCCTTCACAAAACAAACTCGAAACCGGATACTTAATCATAATCGCGATCAACATAATTACTCCTTAATTATACCGACATAATAGAAAAAAAATCGTCCGCGAACGACAAAGCAAACTGAACTTGTAGTATCCCACTCAATGGATTCACTTTTTTACATACGCCAGCCAAATCGATATAACGACAACTAACAGTAGATTTACCCAGTAGAGAAACCGCCATGCAACACCGTCGTTACGCCTTACCTTCTTTGCCGTTACTGCGTCCGGTTGGCTGGCAGAAGTCGTCGAGATCTCGTTCACGGATACAGCAGTGCTCTGTTGTTGCTCACCGACCTTCTCGTTCGCCGTCTCTTCGCGGGGCTCCTCGGGTTTCTCCTCGA
>NW_006263783.1:161349-169289 GCF_000469605.1 Apis dorsata | reverse complement strand
TATCCTCGTCGACCGGCTCGTCGGCTTGGCTGACGGAGCAGCTCACGTCGGCCGTGTGAATACCCGAATCCTCGCGATCGGTATCGTTCAGCAGTTCGGCGGACGACGAGGATGCCGGATAACGTCTCCCGTAATCCAATTCCTCCAAGCTTTGCACGCGCTCGAACGTGTCGGGGCCGCTGGACGCGTCCGCGTCCAAGGAGTCGAGGCTTCTGTGGAAGGCGGCCCTTGGCACGCGATACTCCGAGTCGGGGGACGAGCTTCTCTCGCTAGGAGTCGACGTGTCGATTCTGTTCTCTTGATCCCGGAAGCAGAGCGAGTGCTTGCCCACGGACGATCTCTTGTCGCCCGCTTCTTTGTTCCTGGCCGCGTCCAAAGCGCTCAGGCGATCCTTTATCGATCTGGCGGACAGCTCGCCGTTGTGCCGCGACTCGTGAGCCGCGCCAGGCGCCGACGACTCGTCGCTGCTGCTGTATTTCTCCAGGGTGGACAATCTGTCCCGCAACGGTCTCACCGTCTCCAACTCTTCGGTGCTCAGTTTACGATGAGCGCAACTCTTCTCCCTCTCCAACGCCTGCTTCTCCAGATGGGACAATCTTTCGCGGATCGAGCTCATGTCGCCCGATAATCTGTTCAACGCCTTGCTCCCCGCCTTCTCGCTGTTCTCCGCCTCGTGCTTCTGTTTCTCCAGATTCGAGAGCCGCTCCTTGATCGATTTCGTGCCGGTGAAATCGCCGGAGAGCCTGTTGTTCGTTTTCGTCTCGTTGCTCTTCTGCGATGCTTTCTCGAATATCTCCCGCCTCTTCAGGATATCGACCTTTACCACCGGTATGGTGGACTTCGCCTCGTCGGTCAAGCTCAGCTTCGAGCCGTTCGTCGACGATTTCGCGTTGTCGAGTTTTGAATCAAGATTGACCAACGATCGCCTCGGTATGTTTTGCGACACTCGCGACACGTAACCTCGAATCGCCCCCTCGTACGTGTATTCCTCCGGCTCCGGGGAGCTGGTCGTCGCCGTGGTCGCCGAATCGTATTCCTGATTGTTGTGACTGTGGTTGACGGTGTGAAACCCGTTGCCGAAAGATTTCTTCGTCGCCGTTGTCGTGGTTGCAGTCGTGGTTGCCGACGATGTCGTGATGTCGCTGTGGATCGCGCTCTCGCTTTGCACGTTGTCCACGTCCGAGTGATTTTTCTCTATTTCGCTATCTCTATCACTCTGAAAGAAGTTTATCTAGTTTTTATCCCATTGCAATTATAACGGTAATTAGCACTGCTAATACACGTACATCGGTAGTTAAGACGAGTGAAATGCGCGACTCGATCACTCTTTCTTATTTTGTGGAAAAATGAGACTCGAATATATATATATATATATATTTAGGAGAAGTTAAAAGCTTCGTCACTGGCCAATTGTAAAAATTAAATATCATGATAAAATATCAATAGTGTAATTATTACCAAAACACTATGTGTGTCGTCATGAGTATCTCCACTAACCGAACTCTTCCCACTGCTGGTGCCTATACCAAGATCGCTCAGATCATTGGCATCCTCCTCGTGGTACATGGCCAAGCTGATGCTCAATTTCCGACCCCTGTTGCCCCTCTCCTCCATCATTTCCGAGAAAGTTTTGCTCCGACGACGCTGCCGATCGTGTTCCTCCAGCTCGAGTTTCTTCACCTCGACCACTCGCTCGATGATGTGTTCCTGACGCTTCCTTCGACTGCTCTTCCAGTTATCTAAATTCTGTACATAGGAAAGGAACAATGATTATCGTCAGTTTTTGATTATTAAAAAAAAAAAAGGCTAATTTAATTTTATTATCGGAATATATCTTTTTGGAAAATAGCGTTGAATCTTACCGATTGCCAATCTTCGGGATCATCGCGGACTTCTTGCTTTATTTTCTTCACCTCTTGAACTTTTTGCAATTGTTCCTGAGCTGTGCGATACAAAGAACACGGTCCGACTTTGACGAACTGAAGAGGATTGGTCGCTTGCTTAGGAGGCGTTTTCAGCGTCGTTTTTAATTTTGGCGGCTCGTGTGTGATCTGAAACAATAATGGGGAATCATATTAAGAAGATGATTTAAAAATCTAGAATAAAATCTTCTCTTGTGAATAATTTAACATTGATTTCATCAGAAATTTTAAATTATCCGCAGTACAATTTTTTTTTTCACGGAATATAAATTGAAAATCTCTCGTTAAAAAATATATGAAACAAGAAGCGTAACAAAAAAGGGAGTGGAACTAAAGTGCACGATGAGAATCGAAATAAGAAGACATAGAATGGAAAGGTGGGGGAAAAAAGTAATCAGATTCTAGTTTAACGTCGATAACCGAGTAAAAACTGTTGTGTTACGGCATCGCTGACTAGCCGGAAGCGGAATCACGCTCCTACGGTACTAAGGCTTTTCAAAAGCGAACATCGTTGCGAATCGTTGCGCGGTAGTTAACGACGATTGTCGTCCAGACTCTCTGGAAAATTGTGTTTCTTTGTTCCTTTAACTGTCATACCCGAAGAAAGAAGCGTCACTGATGATGGGCGACATTTTAATTAATCCCTTTTAAACCTTTTATACGATCTTTTATTACTATATTTTACATTCTCTCATGAAAATAACGTAACAAATAATAATAATAACTTTCTCAAAAATATATTATCATTATATACGAATAAATAAATGGCTTGATTGAAGAAAGAAAATCTCTAAATTCGTTTAAATATTTCCCACTTGTTCAACAATCAACATGTGCACTCATTTTCGAAACGTTAAACAAAGAGCCCTTTCAATTCTCTGAACATTCATGAAAACAAGAATACCGGTGAATACGTTCACTCGTCCACTAAATCTACAACTTCCTATCCGACGTCCAAACTCGCGGCAAAAACGGCTCGCCTCTTCCATTCGCGCCTTCCATCGAGAAAATGGGACGCTATTTCCCGAGGCATTCATCTCGCACCCCCTTCAACGTTCCCAACGTCGGCCGACTTCCTGCGGAAACGACAACCGTGGAAAGGATATATACTCACCATCCTCTCGTTTCGCCGCTCCGTGGCGGCGGTCTGCGAGGCGGGCATCCTTCGTTCCTTCCTCCTTCTCTCTCTCTTCTTCGGGGGAGCTCCTCCTCTTCAGTGTAGCACGACAGCTCGCGCGGTCGGGCCCATCCTACGCCTCGTCCCTGGAACAACAGCAAATCTTGTTACAAACTTGACGAACCGAACGATCTCGCGGCTGTCGATGACCGAGGAGACCAGTGCTATCTCGATTTCGTGGAGCTGTTCGATGGGTAGAGACGGGTAGAATCGTGGAAGGGTAGAATACCGTGTTTGCTGTTATTATTTATCGATTTTTTCAATGCGATTCCTCTGTGGGAAATCGGTTGATGTCGGTTTTTGAAGGCGAGTGTCGATATATCGTGCGAAGTTCGCGCGAAAGGGACGAGGGAGTTGTTGGAGAGTTGTAATGCGAGAGTAGTAATCATCGATTGAACTCGGTTTTTTGAACGTTGAGAACTCTGTGAGAAATCGTGATGTTGGTTTTGAAGGTAATGGTTTCGAGGGTGTGAGAGTAACGTGAGAGGATGAGAGGATGATTATTGATTAATTTTTTATTATTCTCTATACGTAGTTTGTCAATTATATATTTCTATTATTAAATGGAAAGACTGTTTCTGTTAACTATCAATTATATTTCTTTCAATGATCTTGAGACTGCGAAATTAGAAGGGAGTTGAATGGAAAGGGGGAGGTAAATATCTTGAAAAGGGGCACGACAAAGGGAGCAATTAATCTTGAAGAAAAATCGCGGGCTAGAGAGTTGAAAGAGGGGAAAATATCGAAACTGTGGACAATGGAAATTGAGAGGAGATCCTTTACAATGGAGAAAAGTCTTGGCACAAAAAAGCAGACCGGTACAATAAACGTATGAAAATAGATAATGAAGAAGACCGAAAGAAATAAGTCTCATGGAAATTTAATAACATTTTCCTGTATATTGAAAATGAATATATATATAAATAAACTAACGTTTCCAATACTATTCTTATTATATATTATTATAATAATTATATATTATTATAATAATCCAATTAATTATCCAAAGATAACAAGGACAGGGCAAACAAGAAGAAGATGAAAATAAACGGAGAATGTTTGAATTATAAAAATTCAAATATCTTGGGAGCAAATTTTTTTTAAATTTCTCATCGAGATAAACCAAACGGAGATGACCGTGTTGCAGAATTCCTTCGGTGGAAAAGATAAACCAAGTAGACGAAAGAGAAGAACACGAAAGATGGTATTAAAACTGGTTCGGATCCAGCGGATAGAACGATTTTAAAAATTCGTTCGGGGAAAATGGAGCAACAGAAACGATTATTTTATCAGAACAGGGCAGAAAATCGACTTTTGCTGGCTACCACTAATGAACTGGCTAATTTACGATTTCTCTACGCGACGAAATATCGAAACGATAATTAAGAAAGGCATATTTAATGATTGTGCTGCTACACCGGCCTTGTAATAGTTGGTCCAATATTGTTAATAGTTGAAGAAAATGAAGCGAGACTAATACGAGTGATTTACGATACATATTAATGATTTCTCGCGAAATATCCATATTCTATTACTTATTTTGCGATTTGTGTAATTATCCATCTCACTTCCCGTTTTCCATCGTCTATACAAGCTCTAACAATTAATAATCATTTCTAAGTTTTTAAATAATAAGTCAACTAAGATTTCGTAATATTGTACAATTGAAGGTAACACAAAGTTTCTATAATGGAACAACTTTTCATCGATATATTTCTTCCGGTCTTTATTTCGCTCGACATATATCGTTCGTCGAGTAAATATTATTACAGAACGGCTATGTTTGCACGATGCATCCGTTGCGAACGTTCTATTTCGGACGGTAACCTCAACTTTCAGCTGATCAGCTGAAAACATCTCAAGGCTGTTGATTTTTCCTTTGTTGATTTAATCCTTTGAACAATCGTGCAAAAATCTAGGAAATATCGTATTTATTCTTCTTCTTTTTTCTTTCTTTTTTTTTTTGAAAATTCGAAGAGATTTTGCGGAATGACAAAAATAATATCAAGAGAAAATTAATAATAATATCAATGCTGCGAAGGAAAATACCTTTCATTCCATTAATTCGACAAATTGTGTTTGCCGGAAAATTAGAAAAACAGGTGAATACAATAAATAGGAAATTAAGAAAACTTAAGCATAGCATGAATAATCGGTAACAGCCTCCAAGCTTGCTAATCGTTGAGAATAAGAATATGCAAAATCATGTGTAATCGCATGCGAGTCGCTTGTTTATTCATGGAGAGAAGTGGTTATTACGAGAGTGTCGTGGGAACGAAAAAAATGTTACACTTTTCATCGTTCCATTTCTAATGAATTAAATAGGTAAATAAATTTAAATAAATATTTCCTATGATATAATAGCTTAAAAAAAAAAACTTCAAAATAATACAACGAAATATTCAATTATTTCATTATTCATTTCCAAATTGGTTTACGATTACTTCCCTTGATTTGCCTCGATCTCAAAGTTTTATTTTCCATTAGAAATTTATGTATCAAAGTATTCTCCTCCGAGAGAGATGATTACTCTATCGTTCGACGATTCGCTCTTCACGAGCCAATGCATCCAATTCGTTGAATGCATGGATGACTCCGTTGTTCGTAAAAGTTTCAAGGTATCGCGTAGCTACTGTAGCATAAAATTCAATGTTAACAGAGAATAAATCCCTTTGTGTTCCACGATGAAAACCAAAGGTTCTCGCCTCGAGACGATAAAGTATTCCGGAAATGGAAACATCGCGTTAATCACTTTCGAGGTAAAGCAAAAGAATAAAAAGAAAAGAAGAGAAAAAGAATATTAAAAATACGCGAAAACTATGAGAAACAGATTTACCTTTTCACAAGTCGTTAACAAGAATCGTAATCCATGCAGAACTATTCTTAAACAACGCCCGCAGTTTATAGATGTTTACTTTTTAAGCGAGAATTTTACTTTCGGTGCGTTTCCTGTTTCTTGAAAGGTTATGTTCGAAGTATAGGTTAAGTCACGTGCTGCGTTGAATCGGTAAATAACTGTTTTACAACTATCGATAGATGGGAATAATAAAATAACGTTTGCCTCGTTTCGAATATTCATACGTCTCAATTTTCCATCGTAATCGTTTATTTGCCTAATTTCGCCCGATATTCCTCCATCTTGAAGGAAATCGCAAACGAGCGAAACGAATTCGCACAGGGGCCACGAAAATATTTCAAGCTCAACTCACTTCACGGCTCGAATCGAATATTCCACGTTTCCCAAGTAGAAACTTCTCCTTCCCTATCGCCGGATTCAAGCAACATTCGAAACTGGCGAAGAATGGTGAAGAACCGGCGACAGGTCTGACCACGATTATGCCGACACGCTCTGTATCCTCCTCGACCGTGATGGGACCGAGGGCAGAGTCGAAGAGGAACGATCAAAGGCAAGCGGGGACGTCGCCGGAAATCAGGATATATCGATATGGCGGCGCGTATACATTTCGCCGTGGAACGAGTGCATGTACACCTTGATATGCTCGTAAATCTTGGCTCGGATGCAAAGATATTATCGATCTCTCAAACTCTTCTGTGTGATCTTAGTATATCTTCGAGGTCATTTCCTCGCCGTTAATTGGATGCGTGCTCGTTCTCGAAACGGTGCAACTTTCGGAAATTTATATTTCCTGCTTGCTAACCTTGCCGATTTCCGGTGATCATAACAGTCGCCTCGCATTATTTGAACAGGAACAGTTTGAAAAAGATAGATCGTGCATTGTGAAGTTTGCGACTGAATTTATGGCTATGTTTGACGGCTACGTCTTGTCTTGTAAAGAATTTTTGAACTATGAGAGGTTAAGAGTTATTAAGATTTGAAAATTTTATGATTAACAGAAATAGAAATTATAATTATGTAATGTATATACATATATATATATATTTTACGTAATATAATATTTTAGTGTGCATTACGTATCTCACGTTAAAATAAAATTCGTAAAACTTAATTCCAAGAATCTCTTTCAAAAAAAAAAGAAAATCTTCGTTATATAATTTATATAATATTCTCCAGGGGCAAAAAAAGAAAATTATATACATTTAAAAAATATAAAAATACAAAATCCTCTTAAAAAAGATTCCAGACTTTAAGGGACCAATGATGTTTCGCATTCCCTACGGATCGAAACAGTGGAATAATCAGTAAGCACCGAGACGCCCTGTAACGCCTGTACGTATCCCCGCCTCGTGAAAGGCAAGGCACGTTTGTTTCTTCTGGCAGGGCTGATCTGCATGTCAAAGAGGAGGGAGGGCCGGCAGGCGCAGCATATTGACACAAGAGACCTCAAGGAGGTCCAAGGCCGGTTTTACTTGCCTCCAAGGGATTCCTGAGGAGTGACTCGTCCGAGAACACGTTTCTTCCGCGAGCGTACGCCCGGAATGCCAGGTACAATGTGCTCGTAAACGAGTCACGGAAAAGCGTTCCGCGGCGACTCGTATAACTGTGATCGTTCTTGCGATCGTTTTCGCGTAGATCGTATGGAGCACGACATTGCGGGTCAACGCAACTGTATATCTATCTACGGGCTATAAAAATGACGTGTCCTCATATACGCGCGGCGTGCATTCTTTGCCGCCGAGAATATCTCTCTCGCGATTGAAAATTCCTTTTTCAATTTTTCAATCCTTCTTCCGAGCGAGCAGAAAGATAACTTGTGATTTCTATGAATATATTACGCTGAATCTCGCGACGGAGATTGGATAAATTGGATTATTTTCCTTGTCTATCAATTTTTGATGATTATGTATCGATGATTTTCTGGAAAAAATTTTTTTTGTTAATTTTTGTAAATGCATTGAGTAAGTGTTGTCGTGCTCCATTG
>NW_006263783.1:160056-161305 GCF_000469605.1 Apis dorsata | reverse complement strand
CATGGTTTGGAATAGAAAGCACAGTGAAAGTTTAAAAAATGGTTTCAAAAATGANAAAAAAAAAAGGATATAAGCAGGGCGAGACTGTTTCCACGTGTCCAAACTTGTTAAACTCGTTAGAGCGAATAAAGTTCAGAATTACCTTGATCCCGATAACAGGAGAGAAACCATATTCGTCTTTAATAACGAGTATAGAGTATTGGAAATTTCCTAACCTGATTATCTTCCCCGTCCCCCCCACACGATTACCAACCAATTCCATTGGACAATGTTCTCCACGCGCCAACGAGCAAACGAAATCGCTGCTATCAGAGATTGCAGGTTTCTTTTCCGCGTGAAAACGCTCTATCGAACGAAAATTCCCATTCCACCGTTTCATAAAACAAATCGTCCAAATAGCCATTAATCTTTCCCGATCGCTGAAAGCAACCTCGATATTTTAACTAGACCGGCGTACACAATGGAGATAACGAAGTCGAGGGAAAATGGAGAACACCTCGTTTCTTGTCGGCTGAACGAGCTTTTATTATTTGACAGTGGACCGTTACGCACGATATATATATATATATATTAAAACACATACGGAAGATTGAAATTTTTAATTCAAAAATATCCTGCGCGATGTAAAATCGAACTTTTCGTTGCTTACTAAAATAATGGGGAAAAAACCATAGATGGATAAAATTAAAAAAGAGACAAAGTTTCGTATACCTTGGTTGCATATCGTTTAAAACGTATATATACCGTGTCGTAATTCACTCGAGTCGAAAAGGAAGAAAGGTGAGGGTGAAACGCGATGGAAAACGGGGATAGATAGGGAAGATAGAATCAAGGGATTCGAGGTTGTGTGTTCGCGACTCGGGTGAATATTCGTTAGACCTCGACGAGGTGTTAATGCCCTGGTGGCGAACAGCGGCTAAGAAGATTACGCAGATTTGCGTTTAACGTTTCGATATTAATGGCGGTGGTGGCGATATCGCGAGGGAGGATAGAAGGAGAGGAATCGCGCGGCCTTAAGAAGATGAAAGGGTAGGGGGCAAGGATCTTAACTCATGCCTTAAACATGAAAGCTACCGAGAGTCGACTTAGCGCGAGTTATATCGTTTCGCGCGTACTTTGCACCGGGCTGCTTTAAATCGCAGTTCAATGCACGCGATACCAATGCGCTACGATCTATTCTGGTATTCCGCTTGGGAAAAATCGGCGTTTTTATAGACACCTACTGTGACTGAGTACGAGATTTTATGGG
>NW_006263783.1:151240-159846 GCF_000469605.1 Apis dorsata | reverse complement strand
TTTTTTTTTTTTTTTCAAATTTATGGCGTTTTGAATCGAACGTGTTTTCGTTATTTCGCAAAATTATTACGGTACGATTGAAAGTTTAATTGTACTCTCTTTTGCACTCGAGAAATGATTATTTGTTTATACAATCGCTAATTCGTTTTGTATAAAGTAATTGGAACAAAGATATTGTGTGCAATATTAATAAATATATTTCTTGACCACCAAAGAGGCCTCTTTGAGATTATCTTAGTAATTGTCGAAATTTTCAGCAATGATACCTACATATTTTTCATATTTCAAAGAATTTGTTCTATAACATTCATCAATGTGTATATCAATGTTTTAATCAAATAAAATGATAATATTTGCATGTCTGCATAACATGGAATTCTATTTTATATAATAATATCAAAAGCTTTCGTGATTTATTTCTTTTTCTTTGTTCTACTTTAAATTTTAAACACGACGAATTATTTAAATATTATGATAATGCTATTGTATAAATGATTACATAATCATACGATTTTTCCTTCCTGCGTTTCTTTGTCGATCCATTATCCCCTTCAAGAAGAGTCACGAATCGAGATCGGTGCAACGAAGAAAATAAACGATAACTCGGATTGTCTATCATTTTTATGTATCCTGTACAATCATTAAGAAGCATTATTAATTTCATGAACTGTCACAAGAGTCGACTAAACGATCGTTTCGAGACGAGAAACGCTAACACCAGTACAATCGCGATCTTCTTTAATTGCCACGTAGCTAACCTTAATTACACCTAAGATCATTTATCTAATCGTACGATCGTATTATTTGTACCAGTGAAAACGCCTCGTTAATTCTGTGTGATAAAACACAGTCGCAGGAATTGAGATCGATAGTTTTTCGCCAATTGTGCGAATCTTTGATTATGGAATTCATAGTTAAAATTTATTGAAACGAGATCCCAATTAGAATTAACGAACGTTAATAATCAATTTTTTATTTCGAAATTAAATCCTCAGAATTTCACTGCACTTTTCATTTTTTAAATATAATCTTGTAATTACGAGGTAGAGTAAAATTTTAAATTACAAAATGTTCAGAATTTAACGGTGAAAAAATATATCCAAGAAATATTATATTGAAAATGATGATGATGATGAAAACATGATGATGTTCTGAGGATACAAGAGATTTCTTGTATGTAGTTTATTGTGCTCTATATACACGCGAATTTTCATCAATTTGAATCAATTTTTCAATTCTTAAATCAGGTTGAATCTCTTGTAAAAATAAAGATTCAAATATCTTTCTGAATCGTTGTACATCTGTAAGTAACTATAAGTAATATGTCGCTCGTGTCGAAACTTGATTGATCGTTTGATCTTCTTTTTTGATCACGATCCGTTTTATAGTCCTCGATTTCAATAAACATCGATAGCCCTCAGAATTTCTTTGAATTTAACGATCTAACTGTTAATCCACGTGAAATATCTTGTTTCACGCCTGTTGAAGAATAAATGTAATTTCCATTGAGGTAACAAGCAATGCATATGTAGTCACAGTTATTGAACGCGATAAATGAAAGAAATAAAAAAAAAATCCGTGTTAGGAGTTTTAAACATCAACTTGTAACATTTCAATTCTTTTACATCATTTAAGTAGTACGAGAATTTTATATTTGGTAATTGAATATTCAAGCTTCATAATTGAATAATAATAAATCTTATAACTATTATTAGACATAATAATTAAATCTTGAAACTTATGCTATTGTTAAACTTACGTTTTATTTTTAAATTAATTGTTTGCAATTTTTAAAAAAAAAACGATTATTACCGCTTCTTCTTATAATATATATGTTAATTTTTATTATTATTTTTTTTTTTAATATCTCGTAATGATTGCGAATAATTTTGCATTAATTTTTGTTAATTAGTTGACAAATATTTGTGTTGATCGAAGAATTAAAAAAAAAAAAAAAAGAAGAAGCGATACAGTTTTTCGATTCGAGAAAAATTTTAAAATAGACTAACCTTGTGCAATATCTTGTAATAAATTCTACCTATTCGAAAATTTCATCGCTCGCAATTTCATTCCTGGAATAACGATTCGAATATTCGATCAACGATGCGCCTCGAATGCGTTTTTTTTTTTTTTAATTCGTCAAACCTTGGCGAAGTAACAGTATTCGTCTTTTCCTATGCCGAGGGTAACGTAAACCGCGTTGTTTTTAACGGTAGTCGAGTTATCGTTCCGCCGTCTTTCAATCTCGGTATCGTTCCGCGTTCCTAATCGCAAGAATCTCGATACTCCTGCTCTGGCTCCGTCCATTTAATTCCTGTGGGAACCTTTTTACATTACGAATTCATCACCCCCCGCCCCGCAAAGATTAAATGGCTCGATACGCGATTATCGGAAAGGCCCCCGAGCTCGGAAATCCACTTTCGAGAGTTCGAGGACATTTCAATCGTGCAAGATTGAAATGTCATTACGATTTCTGACAGGAAATTGAAAATTGAGGAAATCTCGCCACGGGAAGAGAAAATAAGAAGTTGAACGATAATTGGGGATTATAATTTAATCGAGTCTGAAAATTACAGATAAAGAATCGTAGATTTTGATGAATTTCATTTTACTAGTATTAATAGAATATGGAATCGAATATTCGACTGATGTGTAAAAAAAAATCAATCTATAATAACAAATTAATAAATTAAAAAAAAAAGGATAACATATTCATTTATATAAAGCATAACATGTAAAAATATTTTCATAAAAATCTACAACTTAGTTATTAAATTGATTATTAAATAAAAAAGATATTTAAACTTAACTAAAAAAAATAAAATAACGTGTTATTGAAAACAATAATAATTAATAATACGAGATTAAATAATATTACAAAAATATCATTTAAATTTACAAGAATATTTTTTGTTAAAAACTATGATAACGTTACCAACTTCAATAAAATACCATCCAGATATCTACGAGGATATTCTTTTCTGAAATCTTAAACCAATTGCGAAATATTCATCGAACGGAAACGGAAAATAAAGAAATAGGCGAAGCTCATCGAAGCGAGGCCATAGAATCGAAATTTCCTTTTGGAAATTCAAATTCTTCACCGATTCGTGACACGATCGTTCGCGCGTGCGATCGTTTTTCGAAGAGGATTCCCCCCCCGACGCAACAAAAGACTCTGGGCAACTCGCAATTAAGGTTCATCGAACGGACGACGTAGCGAGATGGCGGCGAGGGTGTAATAAAAACGCAGGAATGAAGATAAAGGAATTTCTGGCGATTGGGTCGTGACCCCTTCGGCCCCACGATGAACCCTCGATATACGGGCCGACATTGCCATATTGCACACGTACCGTGCATTAAGATACGCCACGAATCCGAGGGGATACATCGAGCAAAAAGAAGAAGAGTAAAGAGGAAGGGAAGAGAGGAAGAAATCTACGGGAGATTCGTAGACGATGCGGAGGGACAAGAAAAACGAGCAACGAGCTTCCATCCGACTTTTCTTTTTTTTCTCCCCCCCCCTCGTCGAGGATATTTCACCAACGTAAAATTTTCTTTATCGTGTCGATCGTTGATTAACTATCTTACACGATGCTTTATCGAAACGAAAGAGAAATACCTTTAACCCCTTTTTTCAAATGGAAGAAGAGGAAGGAGACGTTATACCAAGATACTTATAAATTTCTCTTCGCACACTTCGATTCATTATCATTGAAGAACAACCGAATATAGTGTTTCCTTTTGATTTCTCTTTTGACATCCCAAAACAGATATGAATCTTCTTGAGAATTGAAATAATTAAGCGTGTAACAAAACATGTAAGATATGAAATAGTGATGTACAGCTACTCGGTGCTCATCTTTAAATAGAAAATGCTCGACAATGTAGGCCAACGCTGCGAGAGAGAGGTCAAGAAACAACAAGAAATCAAAGTAACGAACATCACCGATCTGGAAACTCTCTCTCTTTGAACTCGTCACGGTCCGGGGAACGTCCAAGCTCTTACGCCCCCTCTAATGAGAATATTTACACGCGTCTCTGCGGATCGACTCCACAATGAAGCCAACCAACGCGTTCTTCTCGTTAAGTTACAACGAAGAAACGTAACGACGTTTGAATTATTTAAAAAAATATATATATATCCAAGATATTTTTGCTTGAAAAATCGAGAAGAAATTTCTAAATCTGCGATGATAAATATATCGATCGTATTGAACGATGATTCTTTATAATTTTTCTTTTCTTCTTCAATCATCATATTTTTTATCCCTCTAATTAACTGAAATGCCAAATGTATTGGTTAATTTGTGCAAAGTATCTACAAGGATAGATACATTCTTCTGTCCACAAATTGAATAAAATCGATCACTTTTTAAAAGGAACATTTTTGGAATTCAAATGTCAAAATTCTGATATTAGAAAAGAAGATGGGATAATTGAATAACAACGATTTAAAAAAATAGTTTGCTTCGTTGCAATTGCTTGAATTGCCACTCATTCTAAGAAAGTTGCTTAAATATACTTCGAGATTCGCGGTAACAATCTATCCAAATTCCTTTTTACCCAATTTCGACGAAACGTTACAGAGTAAATTTGAATCTTGAAGAGATCTGATTCTATGCCACAAGAAAACTAATGTATCCGTGTTCCCATTTTCCTCTTCATTTTTCCTTTTCTTTCTTTCTTTCTTTCTTTCTTTTTTTTTTCGCCAGGCGTGCAAACGTGCCCCTGGAAGAAATGCCGTAACATTTTATGGTGCATAAAACGGTGACTTTATGCTAACACAATTCACGGTCTCAAGTGGGTCTTTTATTAATCTACGTCATACCATTTTACGATTATCACACAACTATCTAACTTGCACCGTCGTCGAATTTAAGTAGAGGCTTAGAAACTCGTTAAAATCGTTTGCTATATGACAAAAATTAATGTTCATTTCGTAATCTATCTACAACAGTGCACTAAAACTTGCACTCGCCTTATCTCTATTTGATTTTCAATCGTCCCCATTGATTCCGTTTACTCCGCTACTCGAATTCGTAATAATTGTCAAGTTCATCATTATTAAGTTATTTGTCGAATCTTTTCATATTGATATTCACCCCTATTAACTTCTCTCTATACTCATTCCAAATTACTCTGCCCTGATAAGGGGAAAAAAAGCTGACAATGAGAAAAATCGATGCCTAACGCTATCCACCAGCCTTTCTATTATCTTCGTTTCGTGGTAAGTGTGTCTATGGAACAACGAAGCCGCAATTCTTCGCAACAAATAACGTCAATCAGAACCGTACAGATCTGTCAAATTAAACGGTTAATTAAATAATGAAATCGGCCATATTTTTCGCGAAAAATCCCATTCGAGGATCCTAATTGACGTATTAAGTTCCATCGGTTAATTGGAGACGGTGGAATTCTACGTTCCAGATTGCAGGAGGCGAAAGTTACTCTCGATATGGCCTCGAGACCTGGTCGGTATATCGTGCAAATATTAATAGTTATGACGTACCACGTGTTTACTGGTGGATACTTTTCTACCGCATACCAATCAACTATGCGTGCACAGTGCGAATTACATCGTGAGAGAGGTGCAGTATCCCCGTGTAATTTTTCTCATTACCGATAAAATTTACTGGAAATATAATCTTCACGAATTATTGACTGCAGTCAGCAAAAGAAAAATTTTTTCCCGTGGCGGTTATATATATTAAATAATCGATAGAGAGCTTCTTTATGAACAGAGGAAGAGAATAAAGAAGGATTTAATAATCGTTCTCGAACGATGATTATAAAATATAGGGGGATGATCGGATGATTTAAACTCTTTTAAAACCTATGAAATAAAGAAGGAGAGGTTTTATTGTATTACATTTATTTTATTTTATTTTTTTTTTAAATTTAAGTAAGATGGTCGATAAAAGATTGAGAGAAGGAGAATTTAATAGAAAGAAAGAAAAGAAAAAAAAAAGGAATTACTTGGTTGTTAATTATCGTATCTTCGCGAGTCGTGTTGATCGTAAAAGAATATGTACTACTTTCAAAATGTCATATAAGTATTAAATATTACAAACACGGTTAATACTTCGAGGAAATATGTATGTTTACGTGCACAGTCTATAAATCTAGCAAGTTCTTACTGCATAAATAATAACCAAATAGAAATATCAAACCACAGTTATTTATTATGTCGTTCAACACGCACGTATCGTTGCTACGTATGCAACAGATAATATTTACGACAAAGTTATCGAGAAATGGAGGGGGTAGAGGGAAAAAAAAAAAAAATAAATAAATAAATTTTCAACATTTTGCAAAAGAATTATCGTTCAAAGACTAAGGAATCGTAAATATATCGTATACCATAAAATGTTTGCAACTACGTCGAATACGCGTGTGCAACAAAGTTTATCTCGCGCGAGTTATCGTTGCCTTGGCGTTACGCCCTCGTGTTCGGGTTCATCGAATACCGCCTTAATGAAAAGATATATGTACCATAAATTCTCGCATGCGTTTCAATTCCCTTTCTTTATGCGCTCCGCTATTTCGTTCGTTACAATTTAAGCGTTGCACGCGAAGCCAAGAAAAGCCACGAAATCATGCACCGTTGAACCCTTCGATTCCCTCTCCAAGGGAATGTATATCGTCGCTGGGTGGATCGTAAAATATGGGTGAAGAATCTCCTCGGCGAAGGAAATTCGAAATTCTTGGTTGTTGCTTGGAAGCAGCACGAAATGATACGTTAAATTAATGAAATGGTCCAGAAGTTGCAGCATCCTCCGCTAAGGGAGTGGAGAGAGATCCAGCAGGAATGAATCCAGTTATACCGGACCAGGGAAGATATATCGAATGGACTTAATTGGATCAGTGGATTTACGCTGATTAAATTGTCGACGATGGAAAAATTTCGTTGCTTTATTAATTATAATAAAATATATATATATATATATATTTATATCATGTTGTAATAACGATTCGATGGAAATTTCTGTGTGAACGTGAAAATGTAAAATTTTTCACAAATACGATCGCCTCCTTCGAACTCAAATGAACGAGTTGAGAGATCTAACGACGATCATCGATCCGTTATTAACAATATAACGGATGTATCGCTGAAAAGAACAATATTTGCGATTACAGTTGCATCACGGCACGATTATTATTCCCAGCTTTATCACAACGCAATAATTACAGCGCGGTATAACAATGCTCGCGTTATTCCCCGCTGCCCGACCAATTACGAGCGTGTTCTACTTTGAATGTATCATCCACCTTGACACATACACACTCATTTTCCAGAAACTCTATAATCTCTATAATAATGTCTCGAATCATTTGAAGGCAAAAATATTTCTTTTTATTTCTTCCATCCTTCCGAGGGAGGGCAATTCCCAGCGCGTGTAATCCACACGTGTCTGACTATATACGGGCACATTCCACTGATCGAAAGAGAGAGAGAGAGAGAGAGAGAGTGAGAGAATTCTTTTTTACTACGTACACATTCGTATTATACGGACACTTCCTGAGATTATTATCGAGTATCGTTTAGGAGAAGATACGACGTGGAACACACGTTGTACGGTAACGTCCATCACGAATCATAGATTATTCTCTCTCCCTTCGAAGGGAAAATGACAAAGGTATCGGGATGCTTGATTTCGCTGCCGGCGGAATCACGCTGATGGCCAACACACGCGAACAACGACGTTGCCCCGAGACTCAACGATAGACACGCTCCTCGTCACGATTCGCGTGATCACGTGTGTACGCTATTCTCTTCGTGCCTCCGCAGAGATGCACTGATGGGCATAAAACGTCTAGAACTATCAGAATTCTCGGGAAAAAATTTCACCTTAACGAGTCGGGGCATTTAGAGGTTGGAGAAATTCCATACAAAAAAATTTTTGTTTCGTGAATCAAGTCTTTCTTCTTTTTTTTCTCAAACTTTGATATTTTTTAAGATACGTTTTAAGACTCTCTCTCTCTTTCTCTCGATTAAATTGTGAATAAAGTTGAACAAACTTCTTAGGATCTCTTCCTTTTTGTTTAATTATATTTAAATATTCGATCCATTAACGTGGAATATTTCAATTCTGTGGATAAGATGCACGGATAATAATACGTGCATAAATAAAGAAGAAATAAAAATTTAGATCCTTTGTTATGGAAATAGTATTTAAAAATATTATTACTTTCGATCGTCTCTTAGGTAATCTTTTCTTATTAAGATGCACAAAAGAAATGAATAATTCAACGATTCTTTCTCCTAAACATTTCAAAATTGCAATTGAGAGAATAGTACTGCCAATATCCATCAATTTAAATTCTAATTACGTTGGCGAGCTTTTAAACTCTACCAGTCTTCCAGTCTTTCCAGAAATATTATATCAACATCGAGGGAAACAGACGCGAAAAATTCTAAAACAACGATTCGATCCGGCACAAAATTTCATAACGCGAAACCAGAGGAATCGAAAGGAAAACGCGTTTGTACCCTAGACTGGCTACGTAGCCGCCTCTCAACACGTGTGTCGATGCGTTCGTGTGTGCGTTCGCCCGAGGAGCGGTGGCTAGGTCACGGTCAGGGCGATGCCCTCTTGCTTCGG
>NW_006263783.1:147885-151064 GCF_000469605.1 Apis dorsata | reverse complement strand
TTGCGTCGGCTCTCCTCCTCCTCCTCCTCCTCCTCCTCCTTCTTTCTTTTCCTCCTCCGTTGGATCATGCTGAAAGTCTCCACTCGGATGATCCACGCATCCGTTCGAGCGTATCTTTCGCCGCGCGGGCTATCCGCTTCGGTTAGGTCGGCCCTTTTTGTGAATCGAGGCGCCGTTTTTAGACGCGTTGCACGACCAAAGCGTGGTGCACGCTCCGCGTACACGATCGTGTTATTTACGTGACAGCCACCGCGTATTTATCCACCTCGTTGGAAATCGATTTTTGACTCTTGGAAAGGGCAGGGGTGGTTTTTACGACTCGTTTCGTATTTTGCTTGATTGATTTAAAGGCCCAAGTTACAGTCGTGATTTAGTTTTAAAATTAATTGATCCTGTATTTAATCGTATGATATAATTGAAAACGATATATATTTTTAATTTCCTCTCTCTTTCTCCTAAAATTGTGTTAAATTGATGTAAACGATTTTTAAGAAATAATGTGTGTTTACTGTTACTTACTGGATGGATTGATTTTTGAGACGATGCTTTTTGTTTCGAGTATACGACAATCTGACTCACCTGAAACATAAAATAACAAAGAAATATTAGTATCGATGATAGGAAGAACTTCAATTTTTTTTTATATTCTTCAATATCAAACTCTTTGATTTTATCCTTCGAAAAAAAAAAAAAGAAATTCACGTTCCTAAAATATTTATTACTATGTATAAAACCTATTATTACGCGTATAGAAATATATCAAAGCGCATTCGATGGTAAACAAATTAACCACGGCTCAAAATACAGTTTGTTTCCGGCGGCCACGCATAAATCGCCTCGTCCATCAATTCCTCCGTGCGCTGAACTATTGCGTTACGCGCCGGGATTCGTCCACGCGCCGCGTTGTCTCGCGTTGTAATTTATCGGCCAGCCTGGTCCGCTCGGGTTTCCTAGCGATCCTTGTCGAGAACCGCGATGGAAACCATCGATAACAGAGAAAGAGAGAGAGAGAGAGAGGCCCGTCACACCCTCGCAGAAAGATCATCGCGGAAGTCCTCGCGGGATCGCCGAGTGATCGACTTTATTCCAAGCCGCCCACGTGTACTCGTAAATATAATTTCTCGCTAATCATGCACGCCACGGAACGCCGGCTATTAACCACCCAGGGCGAGGCAGAGCGAGTCGAGAGCTTTCTAAGCGGCTCCACCGTATCAAAGGGTTCGTTTCATCGAATCCGCATATCCGGATCGACTGCGCGCAGAGATCCTACGTTTCGACAATTCGAACGTTCTTTCCACGATTCGAGTGGAAAGGAACGCGAGATGCAGTGTCTATTGTTCTCCATTTGCCTCGAATTATTGTACGTTAAAGGGGAAAATTTTCTTTCTAATTTGATCTTGCTTCGAACAATTTCTCGAAAGGATGAAAATTACGAAAAAGATGATGAGAATTTTCTTGCACTGATTTCTCTTATTTCGTTTACTTTTCCATCCATATAATAATTCTTCCCTCAAAAGAATATACTCGATAGTTGCTCGAACCCATTCCTCTGATCAATTCAACTTTTGCAACGATTCCAAGGATCTATCTATCCGTATCGCGCACGGTTGCTCTTATTCACGGGTACATATCGTCCGTGAGACGTCAGCGTATCAGCGTATGCGATCGTGAAACCAGACGGGGGAAGCCCCTGAGCTGCGCTCTCGCGTATAATGCAGTTATCGCAGCGGCGCGGCGGGCCACGTTAATTGCATCGCGAGAAAGTGGGGCATCTCGAATCACCGATCTCTTCCTTCCCTCCCCCCTCTCTTTCTCTCTCTCTCTTTCTCTTTGTCTCTCATCCAAAGCGACTCTCAATGCATATGTACATGCACATACCCTCCACCCTTCTCTCTTACGATTAAAAGCGTGTATACGCGCGAACATTCTTACACGTGTACTTCCAATGTGTTCATCCAATGAGAGCACAGTAGCAAGATTTTTAAGTAAACTATGAAGACACTCTTCTTTGCTCGTGATCAAAGGTACACGCGTGCAAATATAGTTATGTATATATATATATATATATAAAATTATATACGGTTATGTATTCTCGGGCATAAATCGTAGCGACGATTTATTATCGTCATAGCCGTGAGAATCGTTCCGTGCATCGGCTCGATTATCGTCACTTTCTCCGCGACGTAACTCAAATTCTCCATGGGCATGCACGAGCGTTTCGCTCGAGCCCGTTTATTTTTCGCCGCGTGACGAAATTCTTGGACGTTTCCAGCGAAACTTGCCGCGCGAGTTATGGATATCGGGAGCGATTCTTTAAATCGGAGGTGTTAAAGGTTGATAAACGGTGTATACGTGTTATTTTTCTTGTTAATGCAACGTGTTAATAGATATCGTGCAACGCCGCTGGTAATTCAATGGCGGGAAGGAAATAGAAAAAAATTCGGAAACTTGTTATTTGGCGGCACGTGTTTTGAATTTATATTTACACGATGTGGAAGATGTAATATATTGTGACGGGTGGGTGAATATTTTATTTATTATCCGTCCGATAAAACAAGCTATTAGCTCTCGTTTTTGTTTTATCTTATCACCAGAGCCACCGTATTACGTATCCCCTTCACCTAGCGATTTCAAGCAGCGCTGCATTTTAAAAAATTCAAAGTGGCGAAACCACAATAAAATAAACAGATTGGAAAATTTTTTCACGCGTTTCCATTGCAAAATTTGTTTTGTAACGTTATATAATTAATCTAATCCTAGTTCTTGTGAAATTCTTGACCTTTCGAGAAATTTTTATAACACCTCCGATGATACGAATTGCAATTACAAAATGTAATATGCGTCTTCGTTTAACCCCGATCGAATATTATTCTGTAATCTTTACACAATTACATTATTCTCCAACGTAATAAATCGCCATTCACTCGTCAACTTCCGTGCATCCGTGAGAAATGCATCGCGTCACCTTAATAAACTTAAAAATCGTCTCGTGATTCGAACCACTTTCTCCACTCGGCGCAATTCCATTGTTGTCCAAGATGGAAGAACGCGAGTGTCAGCGGCCGATAATCGATCGTGTCCACTTCAACGCTGATTACGTAAACACCCCCGTTAAACCACTCTCAACCACTTCAAAGATACACCAACTCGCTCGATATTTCCAACTTCCTCCTCGAAAA
>NW_006263783.1:139104-147862 GCF_000469605.1 Apis dorsata | reverse complement strand
CTCGCTGGAAAAAAACGATAATTCCGCATGAGCGAGAAGCGCATCAGNAGAGAGAGAGAGAGAGAGGTTTGCAAACGATTGCGAAGATTTCGCGATTCGAGCCACTTTCACCACGACGTAATTTGGATTCCTCGCACGTTCGAATAGCTGGCGCGCGCCATCGGAAATGATTAAAATCCGCGTGAAATCGCGGTGAACGAAAGGGCAAAACGCGTCCTGGGGCAAAAAATGAATTTTACATTACTCCAGGGGTATTATATACTCTCGTTGAACGCGGTCAAGATTGTTTAGAAAGCTGGCTTCTAAAGAAGAGAAATGTTAAAAGTTCCTCGTTGCCTTGCTCCTCTAAATAAGAAGGTTAAGGTTAAAGGTTGGTTAACCGAGTGCTCCCGAGGTATACATATATATATACGTATGTATCTGTTGCTTATCCGTTCCTTCTTGAAACGTAGTTAAGAGATCGTGACACTCGTTAATTAAAATGACTCGAAACGTAATTTTACTTTCTATCCACTTATCGAGCCTCGTCAATTACGAGAACAAAAAAGATTCGAGATATACGCATTCCAATCCCAATAGAATTATTCGCGAAATTACTTGGAGAGAACGAATTTTAACAAAAATTTTTCCAGCCACGTTCCAGCCACCTCTGTTCATAAATACATTGAGCATCGAATCGATTGTTAGTCGAATCTGTTTCGAGAAAAAAAAATGGCTTGGATTAAATTCGTTACACGAGAACAATTTAACAGAAATTATAAATTAGGATAAAACGCGTGTATAATACACCTTCTTATACGTTTCCAGTTCTCCAAATTGATTTTCCTGCTCGATATTAAATTGTTTCTCATTATCCAATCCAATATTTCACGGTGGAAACGCATAGGAAAGAGGCCGGTTTCTGACTCCGTTTTAACGACTGTGTCCCGGCTACCGGAAACTCGAACAAATTCGTACATTGGACGCGCGTCTAGGATGAATACTTGTTGGCGCATCGACACGCGGCAACCCGCAGCTTTACGACGAACAATAATCGTAAAAATGCGAGGCTCGTAAAACTTGCTAGATTTACGATCATAATTCGCCTCGCGTTACGATGATTCCTCCGGATTATTGTGCGTGCTCGTTCTTCCGAGTTATTTCGGTTCGCGGCGATGACTCGGAACCATCGCCGTGGACCTCTTGTTGCGAGATCGATGGGGACGAAAATACACACAATATAATAATATTGCATAATAAGGCTCATTTGTCGGAAAAATATCGACAGGAAAAAATAAATCTCGTATCCAAATTTTATATCGATATATTAAATTGAACGTTAGTTTTCTTCGATAAATTTTTTTAGAGAAAAAATCTTATATCAATACAAAGATAGGAAGATACGCGATTGTTTCAATAGATATATAAACAATATATAACAAAAAAAACTAAAAGAAAATAAATTAGATGCAAATTTGTGCAATTTATATATATATATATTTCGATTTGTCAAGATGGGAAGGGGAGGAAAGACAAACGATAATGGACGAAAACGATGTCAAAGTAATCGAGTAAATTTCATCGGTCATCAAACACGATCCGTGTTAAAAAAATATTAAAAATAATGTCCTTTGTTAAACACGAGAGAATATACACGAAGACACGATAGGAGAGGCGATTTAAATAATTAAATTTAATCAAAGAGAAAACGTTCATTCTTCTCGTTCTTTTGTATCATATAATGGGAATCCTATTGAGCTTAATAATTTCATTATCCTCGGCACAATGAATCGGCTTGGAACGATGCATCAAAGATCCTATTAAAATTCCAGTGCACCCGACGACTCGACAACAGTGCAACAGAGTATCGCATAGATTGTCGCGATCCTATCCTCGTTTTATAACTTATTTGCGACGCCAGGAGGATCTTTACACGACCCACGTTATAAAATAGTCGGCGAGGGAAAGGGAATATAAATCGCGCCGATCGAGTGAAATTCCTCTGGATAAATAAGCGATAAATATGATCGACGAAGTGTTAAATGTTTCTTTTTTTCTTTCTTTTTTTTTTTTGCTTTCTTCCTTTCGTTCCAGCTACGCAAAATAAATCAAATCGGATAAAGAATATCGATGATAAGATCTCGTTGTTTCGCATGATCAACGAAACAGTGTCGTCGATCTACCTTTAATGGCTCGTTCTCACGGATGTTGGGAATATTAATGATCCACTTAACCCGACAATAATACGTTTATACCACGTGATTTATAATGGAAAGATATTTAAAAGAACTTGTCAGAGTAGCTTCTCTCATTGAACGGTTGAGGATGTAGCTTCCAAGCAGATTTACGATTGTCGAATCTTCCTAAATCGCATCTGTCCACAGACAGGGAAAGTATATCACAGGGATAGGATCGTATTTCTTCACATTTTTTTGAAAATATGAAAGATATACGTATATTCGATCCCCTTTCTAATATCTAAATTAAGAAAAGTTGCGTTCGTATTCGTTGAAAATCTTCTTGTACAAGATCAACAAATAGATAAAAACGTATCTGTTCGTTAATTATTCAAAATTAATTAATCTTATAATCAGATCTTGCATAGAGAACAACAAATAATTTCACGAACGCATACGCAATTCTATTCCTTCTCTCCGCTTCTCTTCACCGAAACAAATCTGTATTTTTTGTTGATGGAATAAATACGCGGAAAAAAACCCTTCTTGGATTCTTGAAACATCAAGGATAAACGTAAATAGCAACGATTAACGGCAATGCGTTAATTGGTCTCCAACGGTGTGCGTTATCCACCATTTGATTAAGAGAAACCGATCGAAACCGGCCCGGAATCTAATCACAGTCTGGCAAACTCGTATTTTCTACGTGTCTGTAAAAAAAAAAAAAAAAAAATCGCGTGAATTAATGGCGATACCCGGCCGATATTTATCGCCACGACTTTAATAGAATGTTACAATCGTCGCGTTGCGCATTAATAAGCCGGGAACCGCGAAATACGGACCTGTTAATCAGATGGAGGACGTTTAACGATTATTATGGCGGGCGGGAGAAACGAAGACGGACGTTGGATCAGGATAAATTTAACGAGAGTTTTCCTCTCCAAGTGAGTGATGCATGAACCGATGGTATTTGGTATTTCTATTCGATCCCTGGATTTGCATATATTTCGCGTTGCAAGCGAATTCTTTGCACCATGTTGCTGTTCAACCAGGTTTTCGGAAGCTAGGTGAAAGTCGCGTGACATTTTAAAATGTTTGATACGGCTCGTTACACGTAATCGGGGAATTAATTCGTGGTTAATGATGGCCGATTTCGCTAATTTATTTTTCATTAACTTTCTATCTATACGAAGAATCAAGAGGCAAAGAGGAATTTTGTTACTATTCAAAACTTTCCAACAACAAATTCAGCTTTCGATTCTTGAACTGGTGATGAATTCTGTAATCCATCTTAAATATTACCTTTCCTTAAATGTAATATCTCTATCAACGTCTCTCCCATTTAATCGCGAAAGAGTATTAATAATTAATTATTCGTGGAATAAACACGAAATCGAAAGAAACATTTTAATCATCCGATCGAAATCAACTACTTCTCAAAATGAGCGTGATAATAAAATCTCGTGAAAATCTCTATCTACCCATCTATCCAGAAGAATCCCAACAAAACTGTTACTTACAATCCCGCAATCCCGAGGCTGGGGACTAGATTTGAAGTGGAACCGAGCAAACCTCTCCCATCACGTACGGCTCGTGTTCATCGGGCACGAGGAGAGAATGAACGCTTTCAGGGAATTATCTACGTACGAGGAAGGGTTTATGGAGGCGGAGGCGCGGCTTTGATACTCGGCGAGCGAGATCTACGAACGGAATAACAGCGTGACGATCAGATAGGAGTCGAGCGGCGGCCGACTATCTCGCCATTCAGTTGGCAAAGGACAGCTTTATGTCCTCCGCTGCACAACTCGGTAGCGAAACTATCGTGACCAATGGCGCGGCAGCCGATTGCGCAACCCCTCGTTAGGGAATTGCCACGTTTCNCCTCGTTAGGGAATTGCCACGTTTCGATAAAAGAAAAAAAAAAAAAAAATCCTTCCCTCCGACTCATCATCCAAACAAGGATAGCTAGATACCATTCATCAGGAAGACAATTGCTAACTGATCTTGAGAGAGAGGGAGAAAGAAAACCTTCTTTGTACGGGTGGTTAAATTGCTCGAGAATTTATCGTAAAAAGGGAATGGAATCGTGAAGAAGACGTTAATTTTATTTGGGAAGGGGCTATAAAATTTGAATATATATATATTCGGATTAATTGGAAGGGATATAATTAAGCGATGATTCATCCATTTAAACGATGATTAAATTCTTTTTCGCAACTGTACAAATATTTTCCCCATCATCGTCATACGATATTATAACGTGTTAAGTAGGAGGGAAAAGGTAGCAACTTGTCAAGGCGATTTCCTGATGTTGATTAAAAAAAAAAAAAAAAAAGAAAGGAAAAAACTGTCCACGTGCATTAGCAATATTGAACGTAACGTGATAATCCTACGCGTGCCGTAGGTACAAATCTGGGTTAATCGGCTTAACAGCTCGGCCGAGAAAGAAGAAACCGGCCGGCGAAAAAAGAATAAGGATAAACCAGCCTCCGAAGCGTCTTTGCAAGGACGTAATCGAGCTGCACGTCACTCAATTTGTGGCATCCGTATTTTTCCTCCCTTTTTACGTGTCGAAGAAACGTAACTACATTCGCTTTGCGCGTACGTACGAGTCGTAGAGCTCCAATATAGCCTTGTTACTTTGCATAGCGATCCACTCGACACGCCCCTTTTCCAAGTCTTCTTTTCTGCATCGAGTAATTTTACGTGACGTGAACGTTAAGGAGAGGATAAAAAAAAAAAAAAAGAAAAAGTGTTGTATTAACGCTTGATCAGCTTGATTATGATGAAATTTGCCGATAGTTTTTACACGTTTGTTGAAAGAAACCGCGTTGAAGAATTTTTCCCTATTAATTTGTTTATCTTATCGAAGTTTTGAAAGATGATTATTTTTAATTCTAATTAGAAGTTGAGCTAGGGGAAAATACGGTAGAAGCAACGATGGAATTTGATGAGTGGAAAGTTTGACAGAGAGCTTGGTCCATTTAGATTGATTAAAATTACGGATATCATACTTGATAAAATGAACAAATTTTACAACACGATCGAAGCTTCAATTTCGATGATTTGAGATAAACAAAGAAATAATCAAAAAGTCATTCAGATTTTTACCAACGAAAAAGAAGGCCAGAAGTTTAATCGCTTGCAAGAAAAAAGAAAAGAAAAGCGATAAAAAAATGACGTTTTTACGTAGAAATTGTGACGGAAATCGTCGATCGAATGTCAAACACGATTATCGAAAAGGGTACCAGAGAAGTAGAAATCGATCAGCGTGATAAACCGTTCCAACGGATTATTACGTTTAATTACGATTAATCGCAACACTTGCTGCGAATCTAAACTGCTCATTTCCTTATTCCACTCCATGGAACGAAAGCTTAAACGTTATCTTCCATTTCAATTTGCCAATATTTTAACAAATATCACATCGATGGAGAGAATGATCTCGATAAAATGCAATACAATCCATCGCTACCTTTTGAAATCCGTACCTTTGATTAAAATCAATTATCGATTATCCCAGCAATCATCGCGTATACCCGCAATTTCCATTCCACACACACACATACGTACAAATACTACCCACAAACAACGCGAAAAACACGACCAAAAGACGAAAGAAAAAGGCAAAGAGTAACCCTCGGCGGAATCGATTAAGAAGCCACGACTCGATGATTTAGAGCCTTGCAAGGACATTCCACGCGGGTAATCCTCATATTCGCTCCTCTCTCCTCGTTCTAAGATCACGATCTATCAACCACTCGTAAATTACGTGGATCGTGAGGATGTCTTCGATTCAATTACGAGGCGAATGCAATTGGATTGTCTCTCGAGAGATGCGTTCGATGGAAACGTCACCCTTTAAAAAAACAAAAAAATAAACCGTATATAAAAGTAGGGATAAGAAGAAGAGAATGAAAAGGCAAGGAAGAAAGGTCGCCGAAAACGGACGGAGAAACGAGAGGAAAAGAGAAGAGAGAGAGAAAGAGAAAGGAGGGAAGGAGAAGGCGAAAGGAAGCAATGGTGGAGAGAGGCTTTTAGAGAGAGAATTACTCGAGCTATTAATTATTCGAATAGCTTGGAGAGGAGGCGATATATACGCGCATAAGCGTCGACGTTACATAAGTTCTACGTGACTGGAGGATATTCCACGACGATACGAGGGAGAGGGAGTTCCTTGAGTGTAGAGGTTTAAGTTCATCTGGGTGAATCTGCCTACCGAACGCGAATATGATCTCTCTCACGGAACCAGACGCGGCCTTCCGACGGATTCCTGGCCTTGAATTCATCGAAGAAGGTCGAATGTTAGAAACATTCTACACTACCGATAGAAGACTGCTTTATCCCGTTTGAACTGCAACTTTTCGCCGTCTATCCGCCATTCATCGATTAAATCGCTTCGATCGATCACTCGAATTTTTCACGCTTGGAAATTTTAGATGAATGAATTATTCTGAACATCCTAATTGAAGATATACCGGAAATATAAGTATTTTGAAAATTATTAAATTTAGAATTGAGAGGTTGGATATTTTGAAAATGCGAAAGAATTTAATTTGAAATAAGCGGAATAGGGAAGGTTTTTTCTCCAAAATCTTTCACAACGCGGCAACTTTCTAATCCAGAGATTAGATTCTTCGGATCCATACACAATGGTCCCAGATCGATTGGAATGAGAAAAATGATTTCCTTGTACAATGGCCCCGTCCCGAGTCTAATTTGACTCGAGATTTCGTGGCGACGACAGTGAAAGGCACTAGGCATAAAGTAAATCAGCGTGGACACGAGATCGAGGAACGAAGGAATACAAACTTTACAATCTATTCTTCCCACGAGAGGAACGCGCGCGCCTTGTAATACTTGATAATGATCCGACAAGGATCCAAGTAATAATGGTAATGGCGCCGCGGAATGACAGAGATAATGACGATGTAATGCGAATGTTAATGTATTCCGTGGGCGGACGTCGTAAAATTGGACGCAAGGGTAACAAAGAGGAGTCTTCCCGGCGCGAGTCAGCCTCGAATTATAATATCACTTTCGCATAAAACTCGCATCGCGAGATTACTTACTTTCGCGCTAACAGTCTCTCCTCGAATAACATTGTCGCGCGAGAAGAGTTTCGAGAGAGCTCGTGATGATCAACATTTCAAATTAATATTCCTTCGGCTAATATCATTGCAATTATCGTAGGGATTGGTAGATCGAAACGATTAATAATTGCTCTACTTTGCAAATGATTGCAAACGATGATTCGTAATTCAAAATTTAAGATATATATTGGGGAGAACAAAGTTTGAATAGCTGGTAAAATCAAAATGAAAATTCATGATACGGAAACATTATTTACAGGGAGCAATTCTTAAATAATATTTGATGATACATCGTTAAGATCTTGTATTCCCTTTGATGTGAATAATAAAAAAAAAATTGATAAAACTCGAATAAAAATAATAAAAGTATCTTATCTCCTAACTAAATATTTCGAGTTCAATTAGCATACCACGCGAAAAATTTATTTCACATATATTTTATTAACTTCTTCTTGTTTCTTAATACCACGAAGAAAAATTCAAAAACTGAAGATCCATATTTCGCTCGTCTTCCTTTCAAACCTTGAATCGTTACGAGAAAACTAAATCTCGTCGTTTCGAGAGAAGAATAGTTTGAACCGTGATCCCATGGTCGAAAGGAGCGGATTAACGGGAACATCGTTAAACTGCGTTGCATCGTATTGCACGCTGCACGTGCGATCGTTAAAATCTTCCAACTTTTTTGCCATTTCGTCACTCGTTCCGCGATCGGGACTTTCTCGCTCGGCGGGGCGCCATCGTTCGCCTCGTTTGCGGCCACACGTGTATCGACGGCCAATAAAGAGACACGAGTAAATCACGTTGAAAGGAGGCTGGATTCTTCGTCCCCTCAGTGGTAAAATTGTGACCAGTCGGGAAAACGAAAGGAATTTGGAAGCAATAATTAATAAGATTTTTGAGAGTTCGTGACAACACGTGCAACGATAAACTGGAATTATAACACGGAATAAGATTGATCCTTGACGAGTAGAGTTGTCTTGCGTTTTTGTCTTGCTCGATTCTCGTTTGAAGATATGTGGGAGGTCGCTCGAAAAACATTGACTGTAAAAGGTTTCCACTTTTTCTGCGACACGTAATTTCGCGAAAGTACAGGGAAGTAATGGGTAGAATTTCCTTGATACTTGGAGATTTTATATCCTTCTTGGTATCCTGGAGATATCTGCGGTTAAGTAGATAAAGTGTTGTCGTAGCTTTTTAAACGTTATTTTTATTCGAGAAAGATAATAAATATGTGCATGTGGGAGTTTCGAAATGAGAAAGGACACGTAGAAAGTAAATATATTCCGATGAAAGTATTTCGTTGTCGAAAAATTAATTTGCTTCGATGAAATTATAATGCCTGGATAGGATATAGATTAATAGATATACAATTGTGCAATTTGATAAGCTAACTCGATTTGCTATGATTTAACATTCCCTCCAGTATCAATAAACTATGATCGTTCGTGATCGATAAATCAAAGTGAAATTCGTAGCCGGTATTATTTCAAGTTCGCGCAATAATATAAT
>NW_006263783.1:133672-138981 GCF_000469605.1 Apis dorsata | reverse complement strand
TATATATATATATACCAAGCTTGAAAGTTCTTACTCTTACTTTCAACTTTCAACTCGCGACAAGGACACCGTTATAAGCTCCATTATTCATCGTTAAATTTAAAACCTATACACACGTGACAAATGGAAGAAAATTCCAATCTAAATTGCTTCTGCTCCCGTCACCGCGCCAGAGGATTTACCAAAGCTTCCACGTAACCGTACGCATTTCTCGTTACTCCGCTAATACAGAGTATCTGTTATTCAACATGGTGTACAGTACGTGGCGTTTATTGTCGCATACGTCACTCGTTCATTTCAATATGAACGCGTTGCAACCTGATAAGGATACTTCTATAAATCAAACGGCAATAAACTTGTGGCTAATATAAATTCCATTTCGTGATCAAAAAAGAAAAGAAAAAAAAAGAAATTGTAATTCTAGTTTTAGATATTTCTAATCTAATAAAATAATAATTAATATGCGTATCTTTAACAAATAAAATCTTAAATTTCTTGAATCGATCGCCTGGAATTTTAATTATAAAAATTTCTAAAAAATCCAGATATTTTCTCGTCTCGCGTAATTTCCTCATTTTTCCTCATACGTTCGATCGATGGAAACGGAAGTCGAAATTACAGCAGAGGCCTCGATTTCGAGTTAACGATTTTACGTCGATCGAATTATATCCCTTCGTATCCTTCGCACGCGAGCGACCAACATTTCTTCACGCGCCATTTTGCGCCGAGAACAAACGAGGAGAAACTGTTACAAAAATCCTCACGTGTTATTCCAATTGGCTTCCAATGGCTTCGTATTATCCAACTTCGTGGAAACATCGTGTCTCGCATCTCATTAGGGAATCTTCGGAAGGACAATTTTCTTTGCACAATTTTTACGATGACCGGCCATTGTTAAATTACCCACGATTTTAAAATGTGAAGAAGAAATGAAAATATCGAAGAGTACGATAGACACGTGGAAGAAAAAAAATAAATAAATAAATAAGTAGACGCTTCTAAGGAAAACAAGTGATATTGGACCGTATTTGTATATATTTATTATCGTATATTGCTCGTTCGCCGTTGAATTTAATTTCTGTTCCCTGTTATATAGCTGTTGCGTAAAGAATAATGGCGTTATATGTCGGTAAGTACAGGTAGGATATAATAGGAAGGATACGCAGTAAAAAATATTTATGACCGCTTCGACTCGCGATGTACCATTCGTGACGATTCGATTTTCATACGATTTTCGCCTCGTATATTCAATTCTAAAAATCGTTGTTGTACATGGAACCAATTTCAGTTACTCCTCCCTTATTCCTTCTTTCGTTCCATCTGCTAAAACTTTTGACAGATCTTCATCATACGCACATATGTTAACATATCCTCGAATGTGGCTTCGATTCTTTGCTCGTAATTTTCACAACGAGTCGCGACAATTCCATTGCTCGAGAAAAGATCGAGTATCGAGTATCAAGCTTTGGATCAATTATTTGAGATAATAAGACTTCTCTGCATTGAATTTCCTCTTCGAGTATTTCATCCGCGTATTTTTGTTCCCGTTTCTCTCGACGTGATGCGGCAAAGGCGAATTGCCAGTCATCATGACTTTCTTCGCGCGTGTAAAATGACGCAACATTTGCATACAACAATGAGAAAGATTCACGGCAAAACAAATGTTATACGATTGAAATTGTGCATTTAATATTTGCAGCATGTTTATGAGATACTCAATCCCGTTTCAAGCTTTAAAATTTGATTGTCGGGTGTTGGGTGTAGATTACAATCGATACTGATCGAAGAATACTCTCGAAAAATCATCGTGTTGATTCTAAAATTCATAAAAATCTATCCTTCCAAAGGATTCTATCATATCTCAAAAGTATCGCGTGAAAAAGAAAAGAAAACTTGTCCAAAATTCGAAGTTACTCGCAATATACCATTACACGTCACCACGAAAGACGGCAACTAATTGCTCGACGTTGTCGCTACGCGTGTACGTGACGCACGTGCCTAAAGGGTTTCTGGTTACTAAGTGATTTACGGTTCACGATAGTGTCAGAGGACGGCTTTGCGCGTCTTTTTTAACGCAACCCGACAACTCGTAAAAGCATTTCCTACGATCGGCCGATCGTTCGCTCTTCGAACCTAACGATTTTCCCCCCGTCGAGGTCGAAGATATCGAAGAAAAACAATTTTTGAAATTTCAAAAAGAAATTTCTTTTTAAATAGCGAGAATATTAAGCTCGTTCGGAAGGAATTGAAAATAATCCTCATCCTTTTCTAAAGAAAAATATAACTCTATCTCGAAAGAAATTTATAGAGGGATAAAGGTAGAGGAATTTGTGTGTGAATCGTTTGAAAACGACAGTTGTAATTTTGAATGTCGCGTAGCAACGTTATGCACAATGGTAATAATAGAAATTAACATTTGAATGAAGAAACCTTTTGTCTTAACGTTCATCTATACACCTCGTTTAGAATATTTCATTGAACTGAAAGGAATAAAAAAACGTCACCTGCATTGATTTATTTTATTATAAATCGACAAAGCATCGATATTAATCGAGGATAACGCATCGAATTGGTGTTGCAAACCTTTTCTTTAAGATAAGAAAATAAGTAAATGAGTACAAGATTTGCATATCAGAAATGATTCACGACTATTATATACGTACTATATAGTGTTATATAAGATGTATAATAACGATTCAACGTTAACTTTTCTCAGAACGAAAGTATCGTGATAACGTACCAAGAAACGTAGCCAGTTTTACAAACTGTTACAAGTTCAAGTAAATTTTATCGTGTCTTGCGTTATTCATTTCTCGACGACACCATTATTCATCTCTCTCTCTCTTTCTCTCTCCGTCAATGATCGACGACACCAATCATCTTAAATTATCGGTATATTTTAACTTTCTTCGTAACTTTTCCGCTCGGTGTATCATCAAGCAAAAAACCTTTCCATTCGGTAGAGCTGTGTCTTTTCCCCGGCTAACTATCGAACGAAGTGGAATTCACGGATACTTGTCTGCGCTCTTCCAACCTAAACGAATTAATCTACCATATAATTACCAATTTGAAGATCCGCTGTATTATAATTGTATTTCAATTAAACGGGAATTCCTTTATACGACACGTTCGCATCGCGATAACACGCACCAGCCAATCGCAAGTTTCATCCTTTCTACGAAATACTTTTACTATTTCCTTTAACCGACCTCTTTCTTCCCCCAAGAGAAACGCTGAAAACGATTGATTCGATCACTTGATTCTTAGTGACGAAGAATAATGATAGTTTAATCTGGCTATCGTATTTTCAACTTCGAATTGATATTGCAAATGAATTGAAAATGCACACAAGAATATTGTATCGAAGTGTCAAATTAGAAAGTTTGGAAATTTATCTATAAAACAATGATTTTTTTAAATAAATTATCTTTATCCTCAAACTCGAGCACAATATGATCTCGAAATTCGATCCTCTTCGATTCCTATATTTTTATCCACCAAACGATTCAATAATGATTCGAACAATTTCGATCATCTTTCATATCGTTATCATAATAGCCGTTATATCGATTCCTATTTCCAATAAATACTCGACTAAATCGAAAAAGTGAGAAGTTGGAGCGTTCATCCATCTAAATCGCTCTAAATATCCGTGAAAATCTGGTTGTCGTTTAACTCGTTGAATAAGAAAAAAAAAAAAAAAATAAATAAATAAATCCAAAGAAACGAGTCGAAGCGTCCAAAGATCGAAATACCGTCCGTCCATGGGGATTAAATCGCGATTAATTCGCGGATATTAATTAGGCGGAGGATGGAGTGGCGTCCCTAAACGTTCTCCAAAAGAAGGAGCGGACCACGACTCGTTGAACTAACGCCAGATAAATCTTATGTAATGCCGTGGGCTCGCGCGGCCGCGCGTTTCCGCGTGTTTCGCGTGCCAGCTCGTGTACATTTCGCGTAGAAACGGGCGGGGTTCAGGTCGGCATCAATGCCAGAGGGTAACGAGAAATCATCGAAATCATCGAGGCCGGCTTTCCCTGTTCCCAACGTGACTTGGTGAGAACCTTCCAATCTTCCCACGATAATCGGCTACCGAAGAAGAAAGTGCAACAGAAGAAGAAGGGATTGGATAAATGTCGGATCTTTGATCGATCGGCTGGAAAAGCCACGACGATATCCTTTGTTCGTTGAAAATCTTTTCAGTCTTCTGAATTTCGCGATGAAAGGAAAAATTCCCATCGGCTGGAAAAGCTACGATATCCTTCGTACGAGGAAGTTTTGTTTTTTCTTTGTTCGTTGAAAATCTTTTCACCAAGTCTTCTGAATTTCGCGATGAAAGGAAAAATTCCCAATTTCGATTTATTTTCAGAGGAAGGAAGAGCCATCGATCAGATTCTTTTCCTCTTATTTTTCGGAAGCGTTCGAAAGCGACACGCGGCGAATCGCGATCGAAGTGTGTCACTTGCACTTGCCGCACTCGGTCCACGGCCGAGGAGAGAAAACCGGCGATCTTTGGCGGTTGAAGTGGGTCGTCGGTGAAGAAATAGCCGCGCGATGCGTGCGCGATCGAACGATGCGAACCAAGTAGAAAATTTTCATCGGGCCGTTTGTTGTATCGGTGTCAAGACGTCAACCACCTCCGGATCCCGTCCCTGTTTTCACCGATCATTTTTACCATTATCATCACAATTATCGGGGATATTTTTTCCTTTTTTTCCTCTCGTCTACTAATTGCCTCGATCGAATGAAAAAGGCTGCGATCGGCCGATAATCGTGGATGCAAGGGGATACAATAATTGCGAGGAAAATCGTTGTACAATAAGATTTTTATGCGTCATTTAATTTCGTTTCTTTTTTTTTAGATGTTAAAACGACACGTTTCTTAATAATGGCTTTAAGATGTAAAAAGAAAGAAGAGGAACATAATAGAGACACGTGTTCAAGATTGAACGGTTGGATAAAAGAGAGCTGCCGTACGAGTCTTCATGTTTTTCTCAATCTTGATTGTTCGATCGTGCACGTTTTTTTCGAAGGAGTACAAATCGATGGAGTTTTATTTTTTTATGCAGCTCATACTTCTATATACATAAACTGTTTTAAAAATAACACAATGAATCGTAATTACACGAATTTTATAAATTTTCCTTCTCGAAGAGAAATGCCATCCGATTAATAATAAAAAGAGATTGTGAACGATATTTCACAATAAAAATTATTGAACTCGCGGGAGAAAATTTTAAAACCATCTATTTCCTTTTCGTCGCACAACATTATTCTGCGTAACGTTATCTAAGCTCGAAAAGTTGCAC
>NW_006263783.1:125396-133539 GCF_000469605.1 Apis dorsata | reverse complement strand
TTTTTTTTTTTTTTTAAACCCAAGTTCTCAATTAAGAGAAACTTCGTCCGACAACGGACTTTCGAATTACCTATAGAAAATAGTTTTTTCTTTCCACGGTTGAAAAGATATTTTAAACCGATCCCAAGTTATTCGCGATTTCATCGCGAACGAGTGAAATTACTATCAATTAAACGCACGCCACATTGTTCCTTATAATCGCACAATTGTCTCGATGGAATACGCGACATTTAAGGCGAATTCTGACTCCTATTCCACGATCTTCATATACGCGTAATTAGGGGAAAAAGAAACGATCGATTGTTTCGTCCTTGCTTGATCCGTTCTTCGCATTGATCGACTTTCTTTCTTCTTTCCATAGATAGATCTTACGTATCTTGAAACGATTAAATATCTTCGTTGATTGAAGTTGATCGTAATGGAGCGTAATTAGTGGAGCCAATTTTGAAGAATCCTTCTGTATATATTTTTAGAAGATTTCGCTTTTGGAATGATTGTCTGCCAAATTCAATTTCTTGTGAAAATCTGACCTATAATTAACTTGCAAAATTTAAACTCGACGCCATCATGTCTGTTGTAACAGCATGATCGTTCAATCCACTGGAGGCAAATCCGTGAGTCATTCGTAATATTGCGCATTAATTGACCGATAATATTCGTACTTATACAACTACTTATATAGCATTTCGTAAACTTTCCAAAGTTAATCCATTTCTCGGATTTATAAATGTTCTTCACTATCGTTCACTTGCTCGAATCTACGATTCCTCTCTCTCCAATTAAAAGGAAAAGAAATCGACGAGAAGGGTCTAAAAGTAGGGAAGAAGCGACGGAATAATCCTTCTCGAATTTCGGCCTCGTGTCGAAATCCCCCGTAAAAGCCAACGATAATTATAGAAAACAGAGATCCATTCGAGCGGCGATCAGCCGAGCTCGCCGGTGGCCGAAAGGATATTCCAAGAGAAATATCAACGATCTTCACGACCCCCTTCGAGGTTCGAGGCGTACGAGGATTCAGGGTGGAACACGCGCTGCCAGAAATACATCGTGCGTACACGGATCCATCCACTCTTGTATTTCGGTCTAGGGTAATGCACGGAAACACGTGCTCGCCATATGGCCGCCGCTCTTCGCGTGTCTTCCTCCATTTTTTTTCGCGCGACCCGGACCTTGAGAACGTGTCACCGATCCCTGGAGGCGAGGGGAGGGTCGAGAGTGGCGCAGAATCGAGAGAGGAATTCGGGAGGAAACCGGTGTCGCGTCGAGATAATGCTTTTTGAAAGGCGAGTGATTGTCTGGACAGTAAGAAACTGACGTACAACGGGTTGTTGAGGAGTAATAAGGAATATTCGCGATTGGAATCGATTAGATCGAAGGAATATTTGATCCATAATTATTATTGGTGACGTGAAAAGCTTACATCTCCAATTGCGAATATTTCTTGTTATTACTGGTCGATGATGATAATTATGGAGCAAATTTTTGATCATTATATCGAAGGAACATTTGATGAATTTCCTTGTTAACCATCGATTGAAATAAACATATCGCCTGCTGCATGCTACGTTGAATACCATCCGTTGCGACATCCCCGTGAAATTTAAGGCTGCCTGCGACAGGGCCGGGAAATTTATATTTGAAAAGCCGAAAATGTTACACGCTTCACACGTGACCGATAATTACACGAAAATATGAGGCAAATTAAGACGTTCGTGATAAATTTCAATTAATCGAGCGGAACGTTGGAAGCGAACGTTCCCTGGGCGGCCACTTTCCACGATCCAACCCTTCCAGCTCCACCCCCGTTGCCTATAATTAGCCTCCACTTTGGCAAACTGCCTATCGTTTCATTTCATTCATATTACCGTCCTCGCTGTTGCTGAAGATAAAAATAAACCTACTCGATCCTTTAAACTTCACCACTATCATTACTCTATTAGGATATCGATCTAACTATCGATAGATAAGATCATTTTGATCATTCATAAAATTCGTAAATTTTAAGAAGAAAAAAATTGAGAAGAACGAAATTGTGTAATTATTGTAAGAATATTGAAATGATATATATTCTTGTTAATCGATTAATTACGCAGAATTATTCAATTATTTTTTTACACGCATATGCTTGTCACGTGCAACCAAATTTCCACGACATCACATTCTGCGGATCGTTCTTTATTCGCTATCAACGTTCTAATGTAAATATTTTCGCGATCCTGAAACGTCGATTATAATTCAGGCCAACTCTGTCATCCCCAGCGCAATATCAATCAAACAATAAAGTCATCGCGGGAGAAACGTATGAGGTCATTACGTCTTACGAACAAGACACTCGATAGATAAAAGAGATTCGAAAAAAGGAATTATTCCAATTCGAGCTCAAACCTCGCACGGATTTAATGGATAATTTCGTATTCAACGCGTGTGGCAGGTATCTGAAGGTGACATACCTCGCGAAGGGCGCTGTACGAAAGGAATGGCCGAGACATACCGATCCGCTTTACAAAAATAATTAAATGGACAATTCGACGATCCTCCACTCTTTTACACTTTTTATTGAAAAATTGAAAAATCCTTGCCGCACACACGTGACAAGTGTCTAACGTCGCGTTACGAAACGAGAAGAGATTTGCATAGGTACAGATCGATGACATCATTTTTTATTATCGTTATCTTTCAACGACGGATAATGAAAACATCGTGTAGGAAATAGAATTGGGAGGACTCGTGATAAATTTTCGTGAAATCCTCCTCCTCGAATCATTCATTGGAAATTTTACCACGTTTCGCTCATAATCAATGCTTTGGAAATCCATCCAGCAAATTGTTCTTCATCCAAGTTAATAGCCAAGTAATATACGGGCGCAAATAAAGTATGAAAGACGCGAAGGATGTTAAATCGTACAGGTGCGGGCCGACGTATCTTGGCCTTTCTCCGCGTGACATTTCACAGGCAATGAAAACAGACGTGGGTGGAGTTCTTGCATCTTTCATTCACGATGCAAGGACGGCCGGGTGTGAGGAATCGAGATGTCGTCGATCTTAACCTCTTCGATTCCTTTCTTTTTCTTTTTCTTTCTGTCGATGCGAAATGTCAATTTCTGTCAGGAGCCAGAGTTTATTGAATTAGGCATACTTTATTCCTGTCTGCGATTCATCTTGAATTTTCCCAAATCTTTTAATAATCTTCTAATTGTCGTAGAATCACTTTATTATAAAATGAATGTGACTTTTCATAATTTTGAATGAAAATAAAATTGTATTGTCGGGGAGTTGAAAGGTCACGGGTTTACGTAACTGCAATGATGATTCGTAAATTGCAACGGTACCTATTATTTCACTTGTACAAGTCGAAAACAACAAATAAGATTATACAAGAGTGCAGCTTGGAATCGTGTTTCAAATAAAAAGGATATATACATTCCGATACTGTCTCTCGCGTTACGTGAGATCACGTAGTGAATCATCCAACTTGACGACCTCACATTATCGATGAATAACGCGTATTTCCTGAAAAATTTGCATTTCTGCAGCGTCAAACAACGAATAACACGCGACGAAACGAAGTTCGATTTATCGTTCGTGTTCGCGTAAAAGAAAATTTTTATCAGAATTATCTTCGATTCGAATTTTAACCCGATGAACTCTGAATATTTATAAATTTTATATTCCTTTGTCAAGCAATGAAAAAAATGTTGACAAAGCCACCGTTACGACATTTCCTCCGGGATTAGTGACGTCCACGATTCGGTCAGCTGGCTACCCGGAAAAGAAATCGCAACCGGTTATTACGTAAACACCACGATCGACTAGACGAAAAGACACGTTAACCAGTAGAACGCGTATATTTTGCCTACAATACAAGCGACCCTTTTCCCCCTCCCCGATTTAACTGTGTCTCTACGATTTCAAAATCCGGTTATGAATCAGCTGTGCTCAAAGACAAACAACTCTCTTTTTCGAAAAAGAAAAAAAAAAAAACATTTATCTCGAATATTCAACGTGATGCGTATCGAAGAGCCATAATTATTTTCATTATTTCTTTTTATACAACATTTAAGGGAACCAAAAACTTTTACGTTTTACACAAGAGACGTAAGAATAAATAAGAAATATTTGAGGACGTGTTCATCTTGTCAACGACCTTACGTAACCGATACCGATAATTATTTCCACCATGTTTTTTTTAACAACACGGTAAAAAAGTATATCGCGTAACAATGAATTTATAAAATGTTCGGTGCAATCGTCTCGAAAAGAAACGTGTAGACACATCTACGTGACAGAATCCCTTTATTAGAGTCACGTAACGAGTCGACATCGAACTGTATTCCCGCTCGAAACTAGCTCTGTCAATATTAACACCGTTTCTCCACCGACGTGTTGTAATTCAAAACGAGGGAATTTTTATTCTCTGCGTTATACGGAAAGGAAAATATCGGTTGCGCAATTCGCAAACCAACTTAGCTAGAAACATAACCGTAGTAACTGGACTTTTGCGTTTGCGTATTGGTCACATTTATCCCGTACATTTACCCCACGAAATATCGAATCATTCTATATAAAGTGTACAATATGTTCGTGGAACATATCTTTAGAAGATTCTAAAGATCGAAACTCTAATTTGGCTGGTGGTATCAGTTAAGGTTTATTTATTACGTTATAAGCAATTTAAAGACGCGACAGTTACAAGAGTAATAACAAAGATAATCTCCCTCTTCTTCTTCAATCGCTTATAACATAAACAAGCCCGAGGCGATATTTTTATGTATCAACTTTTGCGTTTGTCTTAACCTCTACGATTCCCTAAAGACTGTTCCACGAATATATTACAACTTTATATAACTTTATTTAATTGTAAATCCACGGGGACTTTAATTATTTTAACGCGAGGTTTAATGACTCGCGTGGACAGCGTCGAAAATTTCTAATTTCTTTGATAAATTACGCGAAAAAATAATGTTCACTTTGAAAAAACTTCGAGACGGTGATGGCCTATTCTCTGCTCTGATATGGCGAAGTTCGAAATTGAGAGATTTATTCGAATTAAAAAAAATGGGAGGTTTTTAACGATTATCAACGATTACTGAATTCAAT
The DNA here is from genome assembly GCF_000469605.1 of Apis dorsata. Lineage (NCBI taxonomy): Eukaryota > Metazoa > Arthropoda > Insecta > Hymenoptera > Apidae > Apis > Apis dorsata. The sequence goes on along the minus strand of NW_006263783.1, from coordinate 128,442 downwards.
TTTCAAGTAAATTATTAGACATTCCAGAGGGAACTAAAGATACCGACCTTTCGAAACACGGTACGGTTCAACTGCGTCATCGACTAGCGCCAGGCGAAACGGGATCTGAAAGGCAGCCGCTGGACGAATTTTAAACAAGTTTTATCAATCACGACGAATTTCTATGAAGTTTTTCGCGTGCAACGCCCGTTTCGTCACCGCGACTTTGACTGACACGTTTCCGTGCACGTGTACGAGAAACCCGTCAAGGATAACGAAGCGAAAATCGCGAGGGAAGAAGAGGTTTCGCGATTCGATTCGTTTAACATTAAATATTTCCGGAATGTGTTATTCTTGGTGAAATTGAAAGGGAACCGATCCCTGTTAAGCGACCTTTTTAAAAACTATTTTGAAAATACTGATATTTTATAATATATATATATGTATATTTACAATAATTTCTTTGTTCGATCGAATCGAAATCACAATCTCTCGAGCATTAATAACTATACTTAAATGCATTAATTATTCAAAAGTGAAATTTTTCTTGCAGCGTTCTAAAACACGAGTGGAATACGAATATTCAGGGATCTCGAAGGAATAAACGAGGGATAAAAGCAAAGGGGCGGGAGAAACGAACGTACGAATTACGAGCCGGGGTCAATTATCCGAACTGCACGACCGTTAATCCAATTTACGAAATAGCCGGTCACGAGCGTACCACACGCGGCGCGTGCGACGAAAAGGAGTGTGTATCGCGGTTAATAGCGGGTGGAAAGGCCGAGCTGGTATGCTCGAATATAATGTGGAGGAACGAGGATAGCGGTTGATCAAAGTTGCGAGAGCCGGCTGTTTAATATCGTCGAGTATCGTTGCGTGAGAATAAATGAATGGCGATTAACGAAAGAAACTCTATATCACGATTTTCGTCGTTCCCTCGAATGCCTCGTTTCTCGTGGCATAGGCGTTAATTTTATGCGAATTATAACGCCGGCCAAACGATTAACGATCGAATCCAGACCAGATCCAGGTGCGATTTTAAATATTCCCCGACTGGTTTCTCGCCACTCGATTCCTTTATCTTCGGGTATATATTTGAGCAAGTATGGCAGATTAGATAAGAGGCGTAATGATATACGACGGAGAGAAAATTCGCATTTAAATTGGATCGAAAATATTTCAGCATATAGGTGAGAATTCAGGGAGAAAAATTCGCGGGGAGAAGGAATTCGTGAAAAGTAAGTCGAAGTATAAATTTGATATTACGGGAGTTAGGGAAATTAAGATAGGTAACAGGAAATGATAATGTGTAGTGTTTTCTAAGAAAAGTTGTCATCGAATTTGTAGCACAATGTAAAGTAATAATTTTGTTATTTGTTTCGTATATACTTTGTAATTACGTTTGGCATGTTCGTTTGAAAATATCATTTCAGATAATTGTGCTTGCGGTCGTATTGTAATTGCGCGATATTGTATTTCGAGAGATAAGCACGTAATATGACTTGCATTTGATTATAATAGAAAATAAATTTATTATTTCGTTCCTAATTAAGATAAATGATAATAATAATCTTTGGGATTGATTAAATTTTGAAATAATTACAAAGTATATCGATATATTATTTAATTTAAATATTCGAGAAATACGCACGTTTCGAACTATGTCCTTTTTTTCTCTCCGTATCAAACTATCGCTCGACTATCGAACTAAAAACAAACACCACTTTCACCAAAATCAAAATTCCCAAAATTTCTCTTTTTATCACGTTCACGTAAAAATTTAAAAAAATTTCCACGAGATGTAATGCGTTTCAAATAAAACACTTATCGAATCCACCGAATGAAATTTTTAATCGTGATACGAAATCGAGTCGACGATCATATCACTGATATTATATTTCGAACGGCCTGATATATATATACAGAAGACAGAATGTTTCAATGCCACGCGAACGCGATCGAAAACAAAACGCGATAGCGACGATATATCACCGACAAAGGACGACCGATGACTGAGGAATTAATTATGTATTTCGTATTTCACGTATCTCCCCTCCCTTCCACGCGAGCGACTGCGCAGTGACGGTTACTATAGCACAAACATTCACTCAACGATTTCATCAATTCTACGTATAAATATTTGCTACGTATCACGCGATTGACATTATCATTTTTATTGACGTCGATTTTTTTTATAATTTAAAAAAAAAATTTTTTTCAAGATCATGTATATTAATGTAAAAAATGCTGTATTGATTACCGGATTTTTTAATAAAAGGATTTGCGAATTATCGAATAATTTAATTAAATATTTAAGCAAAAATATTCATCATCATGGATTTCCTTTCTTTTTCTTTTTTTTCTTCTAGATTTCATTCGAACCCAACTTCAGTGCTCGTAAATTTCAACGAAATTTCGCGCACAATTCAACGAGAAGTAATAAATATAAAAAGCTTTGTATCATCAATAAGCTCGCCAATTAATTTCTACGCGTGTCAATGTCACTCCTAAATTTTAATGACACCGATCGTACCTTACCCTCTAAGAATTAACTCACAGCTACAAACTACCCATGAAACATCCGTGCACTTTCTCCAAACGATGCGACGATAAATCTCGACGTGCATAAAATATGCACGTACACTCCCCTCCCCCATTCACGACTATCGGAACACCTGGCCCCTTATATACTTGTGATTCCATTCAAGATAATCATAAACGATCTCTAAGATTTACCTCATCTTCCATAATCTCACAAAACTACTTTATACTTATATTCCCATGAAAACACGACCACGTCTTTAACCACGTCTTTAAACAACGTAAGCTCGAGCAAGCGGCTTCTCGTTCCTCCAACACGCGATCTCCATGAGAGAGAAACAACGCCCAATAAATCGCGCGAAATAAATAAACGAGCGCGAGCGGAATCGCGTCGACGAGTGATGCGAGTGGCGAGGCGAGCAAATTGGTGAAAAGAACAGGAAGCGGACAGGATAAACGACGATGCCGTCGTTTTACCGTCGAAACAACAAAACAACAACGGTGTGCGCCGCCCCCGTTGAAAAAT
>NW_006263783.1:118155-125144 GCF_000469605.1 Apis dorsata | reverse complement strand
ATATATATAGGGTTAAAAGGATCGTGCTCTCCAAGATCGCGAGAGCACGACAATGTAATCGGGGATAAACTCGTGATTAAGATTTCCAAATCCTTCGGCGATCCCGTCGAATGAATTAATTGCGAGATCGCGTTATGCAAGCCAATCCCTAGGATAAAAATGGTATCGTGTTTCAATTTATCGGTTCATTTGCGATTTCGAAGATTTGAAGAAGCGAATGAATCGAAATCTTTAAAAAATTTAAAAGAAAAATTTAAAAAAATTGAGCAAAGTTAATCGATAATTATATTCGATTCGGATTAATCTTTCTACGAATTTGTGAAACGGAATGAAAGTATTATAAAATTCAGGAAAGATTGCTCGGCTTCGGAAAAAGCAGCACGTCCAATCTATTAAACGCGAGCGAGAATCCTACTAGGTATAGAAAAGTAAGTAACAGTAATTGCGTATCGACACTGTATATCAAGAAAAGAAGAAAAAAATAAAAATTGTAAAACCCGATGATTAGATTTCTCTTTGAACATTAAAATTTCTCTTCGAAGTAAAACAACTTTTACTTGGAACAACGTTCAACAACGTTATCAACCATTTACGAAATAACTTCACGTACATCCAACACGCACACACGTACAAATCTCGTCCAACTCGTACAATTTTCTTTCGATTACACCGTTACTCAATACCTCGTGGCTTCGTTTTATTATGCGCCACGAAACGAGCGAGCGGTCGAGCCGAGTTTCAACGAGTTCAGTTTCATACTGGACAGGAAAAACTTCTCAAAGCTGATGTCGTTAATCGTAATCGTAATGAAAACGAATCAAAATCGTGTGCACGATCGAATCGAACACGTTTCGTTTCATTTTTCGATACATCGGTAATTAAAAGCAACGAATTAGATTCATTAAACGAAGAAAGGAACGATAGACGATCGATAAAATCCGATAATTTCTTTTTTGCGGGAATAAAACGTGTATAAGCGTGCACGCGCGTAATAAGAAATATATACGCGATGGGGCTATCGTCCATTTTAATTTTGGAAGGAACTGGAAACCGAGAACGACGCTGGAATTTTAAATCGGATGAAAATTGTCCGCTATCTCATTACGAAATCGAACTCGTTTCATTCCAGTAACGATTACGATTTCTTTACGATACATCTGAATATTTCGTGAGCTTTTCTCTCTCAGTGGAAAGAGATTTTGGATGGAACCGGAATTCTAAATTTAAAATATCCTCCCCGCACCCTGGACGATTCGATTTTCTTTATTAAAAATTCACGAAACGAGCATAAATCGTCTCCCACGCAACGGTAAACTCCCTGGAACGATATCTCCTTTGTAATAATTAGAGGCGACAAGCTCGGGAGGAAACGAGATGCATTCCATTCGAGAGAGAGGGTGAGAGGCTCGTGACACTCGGGACGAGAGTGGGAAAGAGACAGGCAGAGAAGAGAAATTGCGTACAATATGTAACGAAACAAGTGCCGTTAGTTGGCTCGTGTGTCAGAAACGGTTTCACGTTTCCCTCCGATTGTGTACGTCAGCCTAATTTAATAATCCCGATATTAAATTTTAATAATTAGCCTCCGTGTACGACGATCGCGGCATCGATGTACATCAACAACAACAACAACAACAACAACAACAACTGTTCCTCGTTAAAGAGGATATTTTCACTATTATCGTAGCGAATTCGCGCGATCGACATGCGGTTGAATCGGATCCGTTTGGTGCTCGTTATGCAAAATCCATGTCCGACCGACATCCGCGACAACAATTAACGACGGAGGAACAAGGCGAACGACACGAGCGTGGAGCAGAGCCGTGTGATGCACGAAGAGGAAAATAGAGAAGCAAGGAGAGAAATGATGTGAAAACGTTACCTGTCGACATCATTGTGCACTTCCACGAGCGAGCATTATACACGGTTAATGAGTACACGGCTGCAGGAATACCGTTCGATTTTTAAATACTGGGTTTAACTATTTCAAGCTGTTTCATGAAACGATATGTATATATATATATGAGAATTTTAACGGTATACAAAGCGCGACATGATTCTCAAAGCGAACGATCGAACGAGGATTTCAAACGACAATGACGATTCTTTTTAGATATATAACGAATATATAATTGCGAAATCTTCGATAAATCTTCTATTTTTTGGGCGTGGACGAAATAAATAAATATTGATTCTAAGAATTAGAAGAAGATTAAATTAGATACTCACGTGGCAAATCATCTGCTTTAGTAATCATCTGGATGATTTATGACTGGTAAATTAGTAACGAGTATTCGTTAAGCTCTTGATAAGCAATTCAATCAATCAACGAATCACAAACTCATTATCAATCTCACTTCGTTCGCTTGCTTACTTCCGTGCTAATTTCTAACCTCTAACCCGAATATTTAATCGAGCCATGAAACAGACACGCCCAAACAAAAACGTATCCAAACACGGTACCCAGACTTCTTTTCAAACCTCTTAATTCCACTTCTTCACTCTCTGAGAGGAGAAAAAAGATAGCACAGTGTCTTGAACGCGAACAAAACACGGAATCACATCAATATTCCATGGCGGTTACACGGTCGAGTTACACGCGGGAAACAAACAACGCAACAGCAAGGAACGGAGAAACTAGGCATGCGCACACCGGACAAATGATCCCTCTGCCGGCCAATCTTTCGCGAGTTTAATTTCCCAGCGCCATGACAGTCATCCGTGACATTAATTACACGGGCGTGGAACGGTGTTTCGAATCGAAGAATCGTGGTGAGCGCGGGCACAATTGAAAATGAGAAACACGTGACACAGGGGAGACACGAGCGCGAAATACACAAGGCGGAGTGGAGGAGTGGAGGAAGAGTAACGGGCCACGGGCCATATGTATACACAAGTATATCGCGGCCTGTTCGCGAGCCCATTGCCGTGGAACACGGGGTTATTAGATGCAGGAACGTCGTGTCGTAATAAATGCACCGCGCATAAATACGCGGCAACGATATGCAACCAAACCGTCGGTCGCCGGCTCGTTTTCCGTGTCGTCTAAATTCCTTCGTCCACGGCTGTGGAATGTATATACCCGAGCGTATTCGACAGTTGCACTTGAACCAGGAAATCGTCGTGGCCCGTGGAATTCCGCTTGTATGTATATATACGTGCGTGGATATATACGCGAGAGACGGCCGTTCCCCTCGTCATCTGGCACACACGCCAAACTATTTGGGGAAATTAACGTTTCCTCTCTTAGCGATACATTGCGCGTTTACGCTTCTCCCTTCTAATCTCCCTTCTGGTAAAGAGGGGGCCAAACGACGATGACGATGTTAAGTGGATATCGCGGAGAGAAGCGATGTCGTTGAAATCGTTAAGGGATACGGTTGTTTATTGTTGCAAGTTTATGGGAGAGAAGAGGTGGATCTGGAGAGGTTGAAGTGGGCAGTGAAGTGCCTGCTTTCATACTGTTATCGCTTTGTTTAGCAGAGCCTCGACGTGAACATTCTCGGATATATACGTGAATAAATAAAGCTGTCCAATTATTTATTCAACTCCAGATCTAATGATATATTCGTCTATTAGCTTACGTCTGGTTCCAATTTCGATGGTAAATCTTTCTTTAATTCCTTTTCGAACATCGAGGAACGATTCGAATTGTTGACTCTCTTTTATTTTACAAACGATGTAATCCAATTTTTTCCAAAGAGGAAAACACAGCTGGAGGAGGAAAAGATTAGAAACTAGGAGATTTCAATTTCTCTCGCAACGTGTAATCTCGGTGCAATCAGTTTGGAAAAAAGATCACCGCTCCGCTTGTTCCGCTCTGCTTGTGGAGGAATAGCGAAAACCGTGATCGCAGCAACCCTTATCCTTAACATATTCGAGCGTTGCGCGGTTATTACACGGTCTCGCCGACAAAGCGGCGATGACCAGGTGGCAATCACCGGTCACAATCCTGGCTACAATTAACGCTCGCAATTATGTCCTATTTCGAAACTTTTCAAAGGTGGGCGTGCGACGCGTAGGAGACGAACGTCACATGATTACTCAATTACGGCCGATCAACGGCGGAGAGTACGATTGAATCCACGTGGAAACCGCTTTTTTCTCCTCCCCCCGCCGCGAGGCAAGCGTGGGACGCGGAGGTTAATTGCGCAATTGCGACTGGAGCGGGTTTATGGATTATTATTAACTCTGCTAGAGTGTTGACAGAAGAATATATAGTGTCGTCGTGATTTTTCACGATCGATACTGCTTCCTCTTCCTCGGACAATCATGCACAATGAATTAATACGAGGAAGGAAGAAAGTGATCTGAAATTCCTCTCGTTTCTTCTCTTTTCTTTTTTTTTATCTTGCAAAAAAGAAATTAACAAAAACACTGTTCTATCGACGAGAGATCGGGGAACGAACGAATGAGAAAAGTAGAATGATCGTGATCGTTCCAAAAAAAAAGGAGAAAATCACAATTCAAAATTTCCCACGGTGAAAAGATGGAAGTTTCCAAAGAAACTATCCGCGAAACCGGGATACTCTCCTCATAGCTTTTGTCGTCCCGTGATATTCGAGGTGGTCCGCTCGTTAACCGGGATCATCTCTCTCGTGGGAGATCCGCCAGGTAGCATCCATTTGCTCTTAGTTGAATTCCTCGGCCCGTCATTGTACTGGCTCATGAGACAGGACGTCGTCTGTGACCCGGTGGCAACGTAACGCTCCATTGTCGCCGAACAGCGAGGAATGCCACGAAATAAACCCGCTCCTCTCCTCCTCCACGCCGCGCGACACCGCTACGCGCCACCCATTGTTCGCGTGTCCCCGAACACCTTGCACACGTTCCACGCAAGTGACAAGAATTTTACACGCCTCGTTGGTGAGAGAAACGGTCGATCGTCAACGGGCCGCGACAACGGGGGCATTGTTTCGCTGCCGAAAATCGCGCGCCATTTCTCATCACGGACATCAGATTCGTTATTGTTCCTCGTAACAGGCGATCATTGTCGTCGAGGACAAACAACTCCAAGCTGGATTACATGGCATACGAATTTTCGCCTCGCTTTCTTTCTCAACGTCCCGTTGTTCGAAATTCGCCCAAGCGTGTTATCTTCTCGGCCGCGTGATTTATAGGAATTTCGTGGAATTATTTGCCAACGAGATTTTGCGCTACGAAGAAGAGATTTTGGAAAGTTGTGGGGTTAATAAGATAACGAAGAGTATTAACGTGATACGAAAAGTCGCACATTACATAGATGTGTCTTAATTAATTAATCTCACGTTTTAATTCACGCACACAATTTGAAATTGTTCACCTATTCGGAGCGTATCCGCAATCCGCACGTAGCAAATAATCAGCGAGAGGTCGGTCCCCTGGGGATCGTCCCTGGATCACCCAGTGCTCACTCACCTGAAATCAGAAAGCACAACGTGGTTGAGTGCATTCGGCCTCGTGCGTGTGCAGTCTGCGTTCTTTCAATAGAAACGGATAGAAGATCGTAAATTTACCTCGTTCACCTTGCTTGTTGGATAAGATATGCGGCAAGAATCGTGAGAAGACGCGCGCGAGTGGAAAGAGTCTTTGCTCTCCCGTAAAGTTCGTGCCACAAATCGTACGGAGACGAGAGAGAGAGTCTCGGTTTTCGGAAATTTGCATTGCCGAACGAATCACGCGGATGTTGTCGAAAATTAACGGCGCCTACGGGAAGCTTAATTATTTCTGAGTTCAAGTTTCCTTGGGAATCGCGAGTCTCCCCTTTCCGAAATGCAAATTTAGCTTCGAATCGGCAATCTCTAGTGATGGCTTCTTTATCGCCTGTGATTTCGAATTTTATTCCTCGATAGGCTGAGGATAGTTATTATTATCATCGTTATTATTTTATGTTAATTCGTCAAGGACGATGCTTGCAAGAATGATGCCTTCATACACGTCCAATTTTATTTTCAATTTATACGATTTGTGAATACGTGTGGTATGTTGAAAACGAGATGTAAATCAATGGTGTTGATAAATAAAGTGGATGTTGAAGTAACGTTGGGGGATTATGGAGTTCTTACCTTATCCTATACAAATTTTTATTTTTTATTTTACTTTCTCCTTCTCGTCGGATCATCGCGTGAATAATTTTTTTTCTATTCCCACGTGCGAGTATGTTTTAAGTGAAAATCAAAGCAAATACTGTTTGCGTCAGTGATTGATCGCTGGATCTGTTTTCCCTCATTTTCTACAATTGTTTTCTACAACTTTCTATAACTAAGTTTTCTATTCCCCTCCTGGTAACACAATCCAATCAATATTCGTTAAACTAAATGATATAACGTTACGATTCAATATTCATTTTTCGTCGATTTATCCACCATCAATTATACAAATATCGATAGAATTGCTCGAAGGAATTTTACGTTTATCGCGAAGAAAATTACCGACAAGTTTATTTTACTATAAGAGTGTGTTACGATTCAATCTTATCGACTTTGATACGAATTATTACGGATGGATTATCACGATAAAGTAGCTGTTACATAACCACACATTAAGGTGGAGTCTTTGAAAAACACGCGTAATGCGTAATTTATCTGTCCAAATACTTGTGCGGCTACGATCCGTTTAACGCTCCTTTTATCGTGCCATTAAGCTGTAAACCACAAAATCACAGAGGAATGAAAAGGAACAACGCGAAATCTCAACGTGTAAACCGTTGATACGAGCGGCCCGAATAGTGGATAACGTAAATCCCGGTGAAATATGGTGCTGTGATACACTGGTATTTCATACGAATTGTACTTATCTTTAAAGTATACATTCACTAAACGTTCAATTTCTAAACGCACGGGATAAATTTTATCATCCAAAGTATAAACCGCACGCTTACACGATACAAATCTCAACATCAATCGACCGAAACGCGTAATCCTCACATTTATCGACACGTAAAACGTCTCATTTTTCCAATATTCTATATCCCAAGATTGCAGAACGTTTTCGATCCGGACTGATTAAAT
>NW_006263783.1:109354-118080 GCF_000469605.1 Apis dorsata | reverse complement strand
AAAAAAAAAAAAAAAGAAAAAATCAAAACCATGTAAAACGAAATCTGGAATCAAGAATATCAAGAGAAACATTCGTGCTATACGATACATTACATGGATATTGCAAATTTGAAGATCGAAAGTTGAGATATTCCAGAAAAATTTATTACAAACTTACGAATCGTAACGCGATAGCCACGCGTACGAGGAGGAAACGTAGCGCGGAGACGGTATATTGTCGGGGATAGGAAAAGGAAGAGAAAAAATCGTGACGAAACGAGTGTCAAAGGGGCTTCCTAAAAGCCTTGGGGGTATCCACGTTACATCGAGGCTTCGACACCGGCGACATTCGTTCCGGCTCGGAGTCACGGTCCATCCAAGTTGAGAGAGAAGAAGAGGAGGAAGAAGAAGAAGAAGAAGAAGTGCGTTCACCCCGGCCGTTTGCATCGTTTACAGCCTCTGCAACCTTCTCTCTCCCGGTTTTCTAGACTCCTCGGTGGAGGAGCGGCTGGCTCTATCTCGACCACGGTCCACACTTATGCACTTACGCGTTAATGCCGTAACGACCGCCATCGGCTGCCGTGGTTGCAGTTGCAGTTGCCTCGGACAGGCCGAGGGCAAGGCAGACTTCTTCGAGGGCGGCTACCGATTTATCCTCCTCGCGCCTTTTGTTTCGCGCCTCCTCTTTTCGATCGTTCCCTTCTTTTCTCTCTCCCCCAAAAAAATCGAACCTACGATACGTTTCACGAAAGCGAAAACATTTGGAGATTATTGAAAATATCACTTCAAGAATATCAATATTCACAAAAATTAAATCAATCAATTTTAAGTTCAACGAACCCCCAAAATTCCCAGGGAATGATAAATTCCCGAGTAAGTCTCGCTGCTATCGTGCATTCCACATTACGTTTCCAGCGAAACACACGTTGGGATCAGTGGTGTGGCAACCGAAGTCCATTTTTTCCAGATATCTATCCCTATCCGCTCCAGAGCAGAAAGGTTTGAAGCGAGCAAGAGGTAAGAGATCGGAAGAAGGCCTTCACGGCCGTACGCCCGCTGTAAATTTTACTACGTCATCTCCGGGAACGACCTCGTCCCAGAACCGGCACTAAATCCTTTTACGATCGGAGCGGCAGCCGGCACCACAACCTCCGTTCCCCCGATGTCGTTGACTCGCTTTTTCATTCCGTTCTTCTGGAGGCCGTGATCTCTCGAGGAAGAGTAAACAAGACATCGAACGCCCGCAGCCAAAGGGCAGACACGGGAGGAATTTGGTGGTTGGAGTCGCGCGACAGAAGGGATTGCCCCTCCTCGAGATCTTATTGGCGACAATCTCGGTAAATTTGGAGGAGGAGGTTGAAGAAGACACTCTGAAGATTTTTGGAGAGATAATTTGAGATCGATTTTTATTTAATTAGATGAATATTATTTTATGATTGAGAATCACGATTGTAAGTTAAGTTTCGATTGAAATGAAGGATATAAATATTACGTACATTTTACATCGATGAAGATCGAACGATGAGAATAGAAGGGTTGATTTATAGGAAATTGTTTCGAAGAGATCAAATTCTGATAAATACATTCGAAGAATGTTCTCCGACCATTCAACGAATTCACGTTTTTTTACATTCCGTTCAATAAGGAAACGTTGTGCAATCGTTAACCGAGTGCGGATAATTGCACATAAACGTAACAGCGATTAGCTCACAATGTTCACGAAAGGGGGAAAAACGTGTCACCGATATCTTGAAATCAATTTTTATCTCTTTGTTGAAAGTTCAACTATATTTCTTCCAATTACTTTTACAAGCGTTTCTTTAAATTTCACTATTGATTCGAAACATCGACGAATAAAACAATTTGCGCAAAAGTAGTCTGAATCGATAAAATTGACCTACAACTTAATTTGTCTGAAATAGATCGAGTCAATGATCTCGTAGTCAACGAGCATAGTCAACAATTTTATCGGAGAAAATATGCAGGACAGGTATCTGAAAAAGGAGTCTCTTATTTTCTGGTGGTTTTAAACAGTTCCTGATTCTAGAAAGGTGCATTTGACGTGTATTAATTAACGTCCAGTTTGAACGAAGTTTCGACATAGGGTATCAGGCGGTACAACTATTTCAAACCGTGTTAAAAATCTATTTTGCGTGTAACAGAAAAAAAAAAAATTTTAAATCTAAAACTAAAAGAGAATTTTACATTTGGCGTTCCTTTTAAAAATCTCTCTCTCTCTCTTGTAAAAAAATATATCTTATCGCTCTGACTTATTATTATACGGTCTTATTCCGTAAAATTTCAACGCGAGCAAAAAGGTTTGAAAAGTCGTGCAAGGCTAGAAAGTATTAAATCGAGGGAAACGAGAGAATCCTCGGTCTGAATCTATCTAATCATGGTTTATGCAAAACAAGCGGCGCCGGAAGGAAATCCAGAGTAGCGTCCCGTGAAAATAAAGCGTGTCATCTTTCGCTTTCTAGGCGAATTTTGTTTTGCGCGACCTGTGCCGTTAATTAAGCCGCTTTCACCGTTTGTTCGCCGATGTGTACCGATTTCTCCGCCCGTCCACCAAGAAGACCAAGTTCGCCAATTCACTCGTATCAAAGCGCGATGACGTGGGCATTTACGTTCAAGGGAACTTACATATCCTGTTAATTAATTCAATTTAGTTGCGCAACATTCGTGCAACCTGCGCGCTCGAATGAGGAATGAATATGGTGCTTGGAAAGTCTATAAAATACCGATTGAAAGTACTCGTTTATTTTTAGCAGAACGTAATCTAATTATAAATAAAAAAGGAATAAGAAAATTTATTTCTTTTTTCTTCGATTCGTTAATTTCCCAATCTTGATAATCTTGTAAAAATATTGTACGAATGAATTATTTGATTTGAAAAATTTAAAATTGAATATATATATATTTTTTTTAACGTAATCTTAGATCTTCTGGAAAAACGCGTAAAAAAAAAAAAAACTCAGTTAGACTCACATTCGAAATAGTATTATATAATTAGCCGCTTCCGTATTGCTATCTAAGTAAATGCCTAACGCCTCCATCCTGTTAAATCGTATTTTCGCGTGAAAATATTCCCTCTTATACACGCCCACCAATGTTACACCTGTCACGCACTATATCCAGGCCTCATAATGGCTTTATTATTCCTTAAAATTGTGTTTTCATGTATAAATATAATCCTTTGGTCGTTGCATCCAATTACCAACCCTCCAAGATACCCCACATTAACCGATCCTCTGTAAAAATAAGATTCAGATTCGCCAAGATCAAAGAAAGAAATGAAAAGATGAACGAAATAATCGAGGAAATATTCAACTACATGTAAATTAAAATATTTCCTAAATTAATACCTTTTTCCTTCCTATTCCCGAAATAAAAGGAAAATATAAGAAGAATAAATTACAAATTAGAATATTTCATTTACATAAATTTCCCCATAAAGAAAAACCAAACGATACGATCGAATTATCATATTCACACACCGATAATACACATAGATCTTGGATCGACACGAAGCAACGAATAGCAAAAGGCTGTCGATCCACGGAAGCCCTTCGAACACGTGTGCAGCCTACGTCTATTATGCATGTCTCGATACGTGTAATGTGTACGATACGAAACGAGGTATCCTCCCTTTCGAGCGGTGGCTGCACGCATACACACCGCCGCGAAAATTATTCCAACGATCACGAAATTGCAGTTTACCCGCGTCAGATATTGCGATTGCATCGCGGCAGACCGATGGGAAACACGGGCGAATCCTGGTAAAACGCATCGGCGCCTTTATAGAAATTGAAATCGATTTCGTGTCGATCGCCTCGGATACTTCGATAAAAATCCGAAATAATATCGTAAACTCGAAAGCGTGAGCAGAAACGATAAACCCGATTTGAAAATACGAAATTTGAGGTCTTAATCTCTACGAGTCCCTCATTTGCTTCTCTAGAAAAATAGATGATAAGAAAGCAAGAAAAGTGTTCAAAGAGCATCGATCGGATAGGAACATCGGTTTACGCTGTTCCTCCACTATGGCGTTCGAATTTTCACTCGATATAACCTCTTATAACCTCTCCCTCCCCGGATATGCTAATTTTCACGGGTGGAAATATTGGTACGCGTCGATAAAATTCTTCTATCGTGCCGGATTCGGATAAAACGGGGCAAGATTTATCGATTATTTCATTAACGGCGACAAGTCGACTTTCTAATGACTTGCAAGGAGAGGCCGGCCACGATAATGGCCTTATCCAACGTAACGTGCCGCTATTAACGTGCACAATGGATCGATGTAACAACGAGTAATCGGTTTGCACCTTTGGTGCCGATTTCTCGAACAGCGCACCCACTTGGTGGCCGATTTGATGAACGATCGCATCCTGCGCCGATAAATCGTTAGCCGTTATGCCGTTTAGACGATTAATTTAATCGATTCAGACGACGATTAGGAAAGGAATTTTATTTTTGGGAATTTGTATGGTTTGTTGGGATAAGTAGTAATAGAATATTTTAATCGGTTGTGAATGGAATATGAAAAGTTAAATTAAAGGAAACGATGAAATTTCACTTTCGCGTACGGATCTTGATTTTAATAAAAGAAATAAAATAAGAATTGTCGAAGCGTAACATCTTCCGCGTGAAATCGAGTCTTAATGATCGAGATAATTATAATACGCTCGGAATGGGATTAAATGTCGGCATCTAATAATTTTCATCGATTGGATCGAGGCTTGCACACACGTCCATCTCCTTTTTAATGAAAGGCTCTTCGAGAATTTTTTTAATAAACACGTAACAAGAATTTTCAAGATGGGTTCTCATGGAACGGATACTCCTCCAAGGGAGTGGCAAATTGATCGAGGCGCGCTCGTGAATTTCCATGAATTAATATAATTTCGACTCCGAAGGGGCGTGTAAGCGTAATCGTATGTGCGTGCTAGGTGACGGAAATACCTTCCACTTCCGCAGTTTGAGGCCTCTCTCCCCATGGAATTTCAATTAATTTCGTTACGTAATATCGTGTGATATTAAATTCATAAAAAAAATTAAAACATACAAAATGGAAATATATTATAGTTTCATCTAAATAGAAAAATGTATTAAAATGAATTAATCTCAAGAATATACGATTATGATTCCCAGATGATTCGCTATTAATAATTCACCACAAATTATTAAAAGATAGTTGAAGATATAAATCATTTTCCTCGTACAACATTCAATTCTTTTAATTCTGAAAATAATTCTAAGAGAAAACGTTTGTATCTCATCATGGAAATCGTCCTGAACAATTTGCTCGTGCGATATTGGATGGATCAGTGTCGCGTTCTTTCCTCTCGAAAAGCGCACAAAGCACGTCTCGAGGATGGAAAATAATACAGAAGGATGATCCTTCCAGAGCGGTTCGAGTCTGTACCAGAAAATATACCTGAAAAGACCCGCTCTCGTACGGCTTTTGTACGAGAAGAGGCGCTCCTACTTCTTATTCAACGAACGTACGTTTTTCAAAAGCGGATTTCTATGAACTCGAGGAGAGCCTCGGCAAGACGATATAGATTCGAAAATGCTCAAGTACATTTATTGGTGAACGAATCTACGAATTTTTTTTTTTTTCGAATCCCATAGATATATTATTTACTTCCATTCCTCTTCCATTACTTGTCGCTCCATTCCAAAAACTGGATTTATCCTGACGCGGGAAGAGACTACAATATCAAGGTTCAAACGACAACAACGGATGCACAGATGCGCCTTGATCCACAACGGGGCTTCAATTAATCGAATAAACAGATACGGCACGGTGCGGCAAACGAGTTAAGTTTCCGGTCGGTTCTCCATTCCACGGAAAATGGGTCGAGCTTTGAAGAGGCTCGGCACCCGGTCGGGTGGCGTTTTATAATCGAAGCGGATCGAAGCCTTTCAAAGCGTCCTTTTCCGTGAAAACTCTCGCGTGTAGGCGAGAAACAACAAATCCTCGTCTAAACCGAAGCTCCCCAGTAACGATCCCGCCCGAGCAACCACGGTAGGAATAAAGGGACCCGAAATAACTATCGCCCGACTATTCTCGTACCGTGACCCATCAGCTGCTCAAGCTGTTGGGCCTTTTGAATATGGTCGAGACCGGCCATGCGGGATTTCCGGGCCGAGATTAAACGCTTCACGCGTGACAATGCGCGAATTGCTTCTCTCAACGATCATCGATCCTCTTCGAACGATCCGAGTTCGATGCAAAAAAAAAAAAAAAAAAAAAAAAAAAAAAAAAAAAAAAAAAAAATCGATACGAATACGAGAGATTCTTTTCATTTCTGTCGAAAGAATTATATTCGACTTTTGATCGATTTATCAAAAATTCGTAATTAAAGAGAATTTCTCGAGATAAACATGGAAGGAAAATATGATATGAATAGTATGGATAATATTTTCTTTTAATATAATATTTGATTGATCGTTCTCGTGTTGGGAAACAAAATAACGTCCCGTTGTTGAGAATGGATTAAATGAAATAATAAAAAAAGAAAAATCTTTTAAAAGTGGAGGAATAGTATTTTTAAACAACTGACCTACCGCATTGACCGTGACAGCTGCGAGCCCGTTCCCTCTGTATCCGGGAACACGCGAATTCCAAAGTTTTGGAATTCCTCGAAATAGAAGCGTGGGGCTAGACCAAATAGTCGCCATGGACAGTTGCTGCCATCGGCGAGTGCTTTCAAAATAAACCTTAGCCGAATATTTCTCGAGGCAATTGAATCGTGGTAAACCTCAGGAATTCGGGGAGGGCCGTATATCCGATCGTTATATTTGGAGGAAAAATAATCCCTCGCGGAATGGATCAAACTATGGAGAAGAACACTTGTTTAGGGCTCTTGGAATTTTTGCTGTTGCATTGAACGCGTGTTTGTTTTAATTTGCAATTTATACGCGAAACACGATCCTCGAGAAATTGTGTATCATGGACGGAATATTATGCATTGCGTGCAAAATAATTTCGTCACTTTAACTGTCGACAACAGTTAAAATCGAAATATAACTTTAATCGAATATTTTACAATGTCGATGGTTGATTCATGAATTCGTTTCGTGTGAATCCAATTAATGGTTATCTTATAAAAAAGATCATTTTTGTTGAGACTGAAAAAAAATAATATATATATATGAAATTTGATTTACGGTTTGAACTTTCTTTCCTGGAACGTTTTTCGTTTTCTCAACCGCGGAGAAACCAGATCTTTCCCTCGCTTCTCCCGACCAGCTGTGACTGCGGCCACAACACCAGTGGGAGTTTACGAGACGATACTAAGCGTAGAAATCCGTATTAGGAGAAAATCCAGTAATCGCGTCAGCTGCACGTATAAGGTATCGACTCACAGCCGGTTGAGTTAAGCTAGTTCACTAGTCTATCTGTTAGGAATAAAGTTTTCAACGAAAACGCGCTTGAAACAATTTTTTCGAATCCTTAAGCGATTCTATAATTCCTTTCAAAAATACCTCTTCACTCTTCTAATTTTCGCAAGGATGCCGCAATATCCGTTATTAATTATTCCTCACGTGTTATTATACAAATAAATACTGAATTTACTGGATGAATATAACAAAAGTTGCATTAAATTTATCACACGATCCTCATCAACCACATCGTTACATCACCCATAAATACGATACTTATCAAGTATTATTTCCTAATTTCTTTTTGTTGTACAGCATTTATGTAAGCATCTCGCGTTTCCCTCTTCGTTGCTTTCTTCCACGATCATTGCATAGCGATATCCACCATTCCGCGGACGAGTTGGGGCATATTATCGTCCCGTTAAGACGGCAGGGGGATGTCAGTTTGCTTTTGCCGGGATCGTTGCACGTCGATCGGCCGGGTGAAAGTCCTAAAGTCTACGACCGGTTACGCCGAAACCCGTTGCAGGTGCATGTATGCATCACCGCCTCGGTACCGGTGCATCCGAGAAGAAGGTCACGAGCGGATGCATTCCGGGAGTCGTTTCGATCGTCCTTCCACTCCGGCAAGGCCGTTTACAGGAGCGCCCGATAAATTGGCCGAGAGACGATGAGAAAAAAAAAGGACTCGAAGAGGGAGAAAACGAGTCCCTCCCTCTCGGGCTACGTTTGCATTATTGGCAAACCTTCCATCTTAGATTTATATCTGGACAACATTTCGCCATCGATTGTCTCGAGAATTTTAAATTTTCTCTTCCCTCGAATTTCTTGTAAAGAAGGTTTACTATTGGATAAGGAGAATAACAAAAGGTTTGCAGTAGGGGATTTCGAAGACGTTAAATCTTTGAATAGAAAGGTATCTTTCCAATATATTTTAAAGTTCATTGGAGAATTTGAATGTATCGCTTGTTGTGCGTTTTCCTCGATAATTAATTTCCAATAGTAAATAATATTTTTTCTTTTCGTCATCACGAAGCAATAATTTCCTCCTTCTCGTTCGAATCGGCGGAATCGGCGAGGCAAAAACACGAGCGATTCGCGATTAAGCAAAGATGGTTAATGGATTCGGCAAACAGCGTGGCAATTATCGTCTGCACCCTGGAGCGAGCACGTCCTCCTCGAGAGCGTTGTTTACACGCTATCCGCCGATCGGAACACAGACTTAATAAATCATTTCTTGCCTCAATCTCGAATCGATCGATCGATCGATCGCTTCTCACGGTGCGGCCATCAGTTTCGTTGCGCGCATCCCCTTCTTCCGAACAGTGCAACGCGGACTTTCCGCTCACGTT
>NW_006263783.1:106571-109234 GCF_000469605.1 Apis dorsata | reverse complement strand
CCCCCAACTGGAAAGCGAGCCAGTTCCTCGCCGAGAGGATTCCAGGCACGCCGCCGTCTGTGAGGTCTTCGACAGGAGGATCCGCAGGGTGAGCGTTTCCCACCACGTGAAAACTAGTTTCGACGCGCGCCACAGGGACGGTTTTCTTGCCAATCGTTTGTTCGCTCGAGTGTCGACCGAACCTTGTCAGTGAACCAGTTCAGGACACGTTGCTCGAATGTCTTTTCTTTTTATTTTTTTTTCCGCCTAACGAGTCGGAGAACGATGAAATCCACCACCGTGATGATTTACCGTGGAGGGAATGTTAATGTTTGGTAACGGTGTAACGAAACGACGAGGAATCGAAGAATCGAAAATATATTGGAAAATATATTGGATTCTTTCTGCGCGCTTTTGATTTGAGAAATTAAATTTAGTTGGTTAGAACTAAAGAGAGAGTGATCAGGGATTCTTAACTCGAGAGATATATTTATGATTAAACTATTTTGTATAATTATAGTGAATTTCATTTTTTACGTCATATAAGACGAGTATATTAGCCTGTTTTAATAGTGTACGTGTATACGTGCTTATGTGGTAAAGATGCTTAATAGCCTGGCAATTGCGTTCGAGAATTTTGCGATAAATCGATATGGGAATACTTTCGAGATACCTTGTTCCTTAAACATCCAAGACGGTTCAGATTTCAGACGGTAATTTTCGTTTCTCTGTCGATCTTCTTAACGCAACCCCGATTTATCTATCCGTCCAAGTGAAATTTTCATTTAACGATACGAGTGGGGAGCGAGTGGCAGCCACGGAAAGGAGGAAACGAGTTCATTTCCTTTTTCCTCTCAAAAAAGAAAAAAAAAAAAGAAACGACCAATCGAAAGGTGAGGGGGGAAAAAATGCACGGCTTGTCTAGCCACATCCTCGCTCGTGAAACCTGTTAATGACCAGTTGCCAGCCTCTTCCTTCTGAACCCACGGCCACGTTTACCTGCCTCCAAGTTTCTATCTGTCGATCAGTATATCAAAACTTCCTTCCTTCGATTTCGATCCGGACGAGGCAATACGAAATTAATCCAGGATAATTGCAGGCCAAACGTTGTTCAAATCTTTCTTCGAAGAAAAGGAATTTATTCGAAGGCATCCAATCTCATCCAAGATAATTCGAAGCTGCGTATAAATATATATATAATCCAAAGTATATCAATCAATCGAATCAACATTTTTACACAAGAAATTTCGATAATCGAACTTCTTTTCCCCAAATCAAAATGTTCATCCTCGATCAATAATTCCCACTTGAAACGATTTTACTTTCATCTCCAACGATCCATAGTCGCATTATTCCATCGAAACATCCTTCGAAACATCCTTCGGATGGCACGACCGTTGCTGCACATCCGGTAGCGCCTCTTCTTCTCGCCCCCCCTCGAGTACACGTGTTCCACGTAATACGTGGTTAGGATCGGACATACGACCGCTCGTGTTCCGCTCCTCTCCGGTATTATACGAAAGAGCAAAGAGAGAGGCGGACCCCTCTCGCGTCTTACAAGCACCGTTTACAGATATTATATGATTTATCGCCGTCCTTGCCGGCGCAGAAATTCCTCGCCCGTATTTTTCACGCATACGTATACGTAACGACGACTCGAATTCTTCCCTCCAATTTTCCTTTCTCTCTCCCTTTCCACGCCCTGCCACGATTATTATTAATGGGAGCCGGCGGGTTTCGAACATTGGAAAAATTCCATTTCCAATAAAAAGGATAAAAAGGTTTAACCTTTCATCGTGTGTCGAGGATAAAACGTGTGCAGCACGCGTTGCCATTTAATTGGGGGAGAGGTGGCCGTTCAGAGTGTTATTAATTCGTATCTGGGTTTCGCAATTCGGTCCGCTAATTGATTGCTTGGATTGGTGGGGCGGTGGTTTCGATTGTTCGCACCTGGTTCGCACCTATTGTAGGCAAATTCGCGCGAATGTATGCGTGGAAAGTATAGCGATGGCGAAAGTATAGGAATGATGGAATATATTGGAGACGTAATAAGGAAAATTGAATTTTTTTTCTATGTAATATGTATCAATAAAAGTTATAATTTCTCTAAAGTAAAGTTGGTGGTTTCTTTTCTTTTTTTCATTTTGGCACAGGAAATAGTGAAAGTTGAATGATGCATCAAGTATAGTTTGTTCGTGTATATAATACGCGTATTCTCATCAAGTTCATTTATTCATTATATTATTTCATTCAATCTGATATCTCAAGATACAAATGATCTTAAATCAATAATTAATTGCAGAATTTATATACACGAAGTTTCATTTGCGTTTCGAACGATCGCCGCTCTTTTCCTCCGTGTTTATTAAACGATTTCACCGATTTCACGAGCGCGGCTCTTGTAAAGTATTTAACTCGAGCAACGACTTAAATTCTCTTCATGTACGCTGTAATAATTGGCTTATTCCGGTAGGTCTGGATTTAACGCAGCTGCAACTCGATTAAACGAAGGGTCGCGCAGGAATGCACCGTTTTTCTTATCAATTCAAGTCGAAAAGTAAGTAATTCTTCTTTCAATTCTTCTTAAAGATCGTTCTTAAAGAAACATTACACGATGGAAAGAAAATCGCATCCCGTAATCGTTAATTAATTAATTATTATTCTTTGACATATCTTCAACATCT
>NW_006263783.1:87914-106402 GCF_000469605.1 Apis dorsata | reverse complement strand
AAAAAAAAAAAAAAAAGGAGTAACCATTGTTTCTTCGAAAAGTGACTT
The DNA here is from genome assembly GCF_000469605.1 of Apis dorsata. Classification (NCBI taxonomy): domain Eukaryota; kingdom Metazoa; phylum Arthropoda; class Insecta; order Hymenoptera; family Apidae; genus Apis; species Apis dorsata. The sequence goes on along the minus strand of NW_006263783.1, from coordinate 106,354 downwards.
GCCATCTCGAAAGGAGCAATTATATATGTACCCGTTGTTGTTAGACACGAGAGGCGTGCTTATTCGAATGCAAATGAACGAAGCGAAGATAAGATTCGAGAGTGGCGAGAAAGGAAGGCAGACCTTGTTGAGGACGAGTTCAAGGACGAGCCAAGTCACCGAGTATAGATCCTCTGCGGTTCCGAGGATCCTGCTATTCTGGATCCAGAGAAATCATCGAGATCACCGATAACGCTCGTCCGCCATATGGCATAACTTGAAACGAGCATGCATCTGGGACGTACAAAAGTGCATACACGTGTCTTATACGTAGATAGATAGCATCTGCTATTCTTACGCCGACGTTTACCCGAATAAACCTTGATCTTGATCGAGAGTTTTTCTTTTCATCGCGAACTACGTTCAAGATGATTATTCGCCGAATCTAATCCTTCTCTAAGAAAACTAAAAAAACTCGAGAAATGTTATTAGAATTTTCGAAAAATTTTCGAAGAAAAAGAAGATGATTATTATAACTACGGAAACGAAGGATGATCGAATTATTAAAGAAATATTATCAGAATTTTCAAAAGGGAAATCATCAATTTGAGAACGAAATGGGGTTAATAACGTTCATCTCGACGGTATCTCGATTTAAAAGAAGAAAAGAAAAATCCATAGACAATAATAAATCAATCACCGCTTCGAATTCGCCGCTCTCTTCGTTAACATAATTACCCTCCATCCTTGACGCAGTGAACCTCGTTGTTTTAATCAATGGGCCATCACCCAATAGCGCACGCGTCGTTGTCATCAAATAACGATCAATCATCGAACGAACGCGTCCCTTTCTCGTTTCTTCCTGATCGCAACGTCAATTAACCGCGATGCATAGCGATCACGAATCAATTCCGCGGGCCGAAATGTCATTAATAATTCTCTACGGGCGATCACGATTTTGCACAATTGTCTTCCGGCGTAGCGCAACGAAATTATCGATCCGCGACATTCGAACCATCATTTCTGTGATCGTAATCATCGATTACGTATTACCTTTCTCTCTCTCTCTCTCTCTCTCTGCGTGTCGACACAAAGTAAGTACAAAGTATGATCGAGGAAAAAGGAATTTGTGCTCCCTCGAGGGGGGATATACTTTTCTCGATCACACCCAATCCCTCGTCTCCCTCTTTTTTCCTACTCTCTTCGTTTCGCTTGGAGACGTCCAGAGACGTTCACTTCCACGTCCTTCTATCGTATTTCTCCACGACCTTTCGCCCGTTGTGCGCGAGCAATTTTTCCTCTCGTCTCCTTCAAAAGTTCACGCGATGTCTTTTGCGAAATAATAGTAGTTGAAAGGAGGAATGCTTTTTCGCGGATTCTACATTTTCACGCACGATCCGTTGCAAAACCGTTGCTTCGCTCGAAGAGAATACGAAAGAGTGAATAGTTATCGGCGCAATGATAATTCCCTTGACACATCGCGGCAACGGACGAGCGAGAAGATAATATACGACACGATTGTTTTATTACTTACCGCGCTATTCTTCGTGGAAAATTTTCTTTTCTTCTTCTTCTTCTTCTTCTTTTTTATTTTTTACAATTTTTTAGAGTCGATCGTGAATGAGCATCGTGCTACTCACCTGGAACAAAAAGATAAATTGGGAATATTAAATGCGGTGCGTTCTTTTCCTTTGTTTCGAGAGCTTTCTTTCTCTCTTTCTCTCTTTTTCTCTCTCACACGTAAAGATTAATTTAAAGATCATAATAAGATCAATTATACACATAGAAATTCTTGCCTAGCTAAGTTATTAAATTAAATCCTTCTTGAACATCCTGTATAACAATTAACAAAATTATATGACACACAAGCTTGGATCGAAAATTCATCAAGCTCTATATTCTTCAACATAATTTTCAACAAAGAGAAAAAAACCATCCTCGTATCGAGTTTCCACCGAGTAATTAAGTGTATCGCGATCCCCTTTTATCCCCAAAAAAGTGGAATCCAATTACATACACCAGCCACAGGCGGATCGAATCAACGAGTAAACAGGATTTGTTCCCTCTTTCGACCGATCCGTCGCATTGTTTCCACGAAATGGCGGCCGCTGAGTGACCGCGATAAATCCCGTGACGATTGTCTCGGCCAAGAACGGCCAATTTGGTGGAAATCGACGAGCTACGACGTACACTTGATCGAGCAAGATCGCGAGAGTTTCACTGGCGAATTCGGTTGAAGCAACGCGGTGAAACCTTGACATCGATAGATCGACGAAGAGGCTGGTAGCAAGACGAGTATCGTGTCCCCCAGTCGGCTCGTATTCCCGGCTAACGGGAACTTGTTTTAATTTTCGAGCTGCTTCGCGCAGCCGTGATTAAAGATGACGTTTTAATTATCCCTGGCGGCGATTTGCATATCGTCGCGAGTCATCCGCCGGTTGAAAGGTCGTTCGTTCCGCGCGACCTAGCTCGATTTTTCGTTACTTCCACGTTTCCAAGGGAATCTTTGAGCGAGACGGAGTTATTGCAACAGTTTTCCAATAATTTCAGATCGAGGGGAGGGGAAAAAGGGAAGATATTTCGTTTTCAAAATTTTCTCTGTCAAGTTCCTGATCGAATAACATCGTAGATGTTTCTCGAGAAAATTTGGTCGATCAGTCCTCTTACACTCTTGACACGATTCGACTCGATGTTTGCCAAGAAAGTTTGTCGAAAAGAGGAATAACGAGCATTTAATAAAATTCTTGTATGATACTCAGTCACGAAATTATTAAAACGGAAATTGAAGAACTTATTCGATATCGATCATTAAGTGCAGTACAAATAGGTTGGTAAAATTCATAATATACGAAGCAACACCTAATTTCCATTCTCACTCGCATTACACCGTGAAAAGTAAATTTCACAAAGATCGTATCACCGTCGATAACTCCACCGCTTCTCCACGCTCGCTGTAAAGCGTTTCGTTTCGATTCCATCGTAAATTTCCTGCACGCCTGTTACGCGAGAAGATTCTCCTCTCGTCCCTTATTGGGCGAGCTTGGTTGTCTCGTAAAGAGCGCGGCGAAAGATGCTTTATAAATCGCGCGAAAACCCATTAAACCCGAGAATTTCGCGATTCTGGAAGCCCTGGGATCGCGCTACGATCTTATCAGAATCTCGAGGGTCGCGAGCGGCACTTTCTCGGCCGATTCACCGATTCGATACGCAACACCTTCCTCGAACACCTGGATTCACACAATCGCGCCGATAAATTTCCCTGCCAATTACGTATCTTTTACTCCATCATTTTCCCCCTCTCCTCGTCGATTTTCAATACTTTTTTTTCAATCATAAATGATTATCGAATCGGTGAGAAATTATGCGCATCAGAGAATTAAGAAAATAAGAAACGGATCGGGAATGATTAATTGGGCCTCGTGATGCGCCGATTGTTTCTTAATGAACGAGACGTGGGAAAAAGTAATGGAGTTGACGTCTGCGATAACGTTAGATAGACGAGCGTTGCATTAACCGCCTTTGGGGATTCGCTCTCTATCTCTCTTTCTCTCTCTCGTTATAATCGAGGGTTGAACGGGCATCCAACGATGATGAACAATTTTAATTGTAGTCCAATCTTTTTCAACTCAGACAGTTTGGAAATATCGAGGTTGCGGAATTTTCTCACCTTTAGAGATAACGGCTCTTATAAAATGAACGTTCGAAAATTCTTTTTCCGTTTTCCCTCGTTGGAAAAATTAATTTTAGTTTCTCGAATTCTTCTCTAGATTAATTAACGTGTAGAGATGTTAATTCGCGAAAAGGAATTGATTATTGGGCAGCCTGGAAAGAAAATACGAAGGAAGGACTGAAATACAACGCGCCTGATCTTTAGGATAAGGGGAAAGAGTGAACGTGATCGACGAAAGAGGAGTGGCGAGAGGAAACGCAAGGACGCGACTTTTCAACGTTCTTATACGTGTCTATGGACTTGCAGATACACGTTTCCGGTTTTATCAGACACGGTGTGAAGAAGATTTGTGAAAAAAGAGGAGCTGAAAGGTTTTTCAATCAATCTTGAATTTTCTCACGAAGATAAAATATAAAAATAATTTTGAAATTTTCAAAGATACTCAAGGATCCTTTTTAAAAAAATTTACGACGGTAAAAGTTGTTATATTTTGCAATATACTCCAACAAGTATAAGTTAAAGATCATGCTTGCAAGAATGGGGGAAAAAAGGTGATTTCTCAGCTGCTAACGATCGAGTCGAGCAACTTTCCGCATGGTAATTAAACTGTGGAGCGAGTCGGTTGAAAACTAGTTGACATTTCGTAGGTGTATCTCAAATTTGTTGCGGTGTTTTATCCCGACGTAGCGTCGAGCTACTGCTTTTCCTCCGCGAGTAGAATATATCAGATTATAAATATATCTCTCGAGAATCACACCAAATTAATCCACAGATAAAAAGAAATTAACAAATTTCGAAAAATTTTAACAATACGTTCGACTGTATTGAATTTTGAATTAATATCGGAAGAAATATGGAAAAATTCTCTGTTTCTCTACACGTCGCGAAAACGTAGAAACGTTAAAATGGCGCGCAGAAAAGGGGGAAACTCAAGGATACTTGGTAAAAATGCGATCGAGATTTACATTAAAAGCGGTTCGTTTCTCGAAGGAAAGAATCGGAAAAATGGTTGGACGAGGAACTCGCGCATAATGCGGCAATTACGCGAGTCCAGGCTGGCGCCAAGCGGCGCTCCAAGGACGTGCACGTGCGCTGGCCACGCGTTTTAAACCCGCGTGCATACCGGGGCAAGAAATCGACGGATCTAACGAACCGATCACTGTCGTTCGCGCTTGCACTTGAAGGATCCGACGACAGTGGAGGCAGGTGTTCCGAGGTATATAATCGTGGAAAAGGGATCCGCAATCTTCGATTTCACGCTTGCCAACTAATACTTGCGAGGAAATTAAGTCCCCCTGCGTTGATTGGAAAATCACGTGTCGCGTGTCTAATGGAAATAGAGTACTGCAGGGAATGTAAAATTGCGTAATAATAAAATTTGATCATACCTTCGATGTTGCATAACACATATCGATATATTGTGAAAGTTAGGAAAACACGATGATCGAGAGAAATAATCGTTTGGTCTCTTCCTGCAAGTGAATCGATAAGATCGAAAGTCGTGGTACGCACGCTGGCTTGACACGCCAGTGACGAGAGCACGATCTGGAATTATTGCGCGAACGGGGCCAACCTTCGCAACGAGTGCTTCCTTACGAAAGGCTTGTCACCAACGCGTTTCCACACAACCGTGGGAAAACGACACTCGCGGTCGCCCTTGCAGTCGCCGATAATCGAACGACACGAAGAGGAATACCGATTCGATGGTAACGATCGCTATCGATCGTCAATCTCCAAGACGCGGAAGGAGAGCCTGTTCCCTTTACGATTACGTAAATTTCTTGAATATCGAGCCCAGAAAAGGATAAACCTCGGTCGAAGGAAACTGTTACACCTACTTGAACGGAGGAATTCGTTGAAGATGTGTTTGGCGAGTAAATGTATAAATCGAAATTGAGAAATATAATTTTCGATATGATAGAGAAGATTAAAGAAAAAGGTTACAGTTATTATTAGTCTTAATATATTCTATAACTTTCGACTATTTTTATAACACTAGCTTTTTGTCGTTAGTTAGTTAAAAATATACTTGAGAAAAAAGACAAACACCTACAAAAAAGTGGCTAATACAAGGAATAAAATGGCCTGTCGATTTTTGTATTATTTAAGCAACACCTGGTAACAACGCGATTCCTAAAAAAAGACACACATTGTTTCTCTACATTCCTATTAACGGAAGCTTAAAAAACGTACACGTTCTGCCAAGGTGGTACGCGAGGCCTACAAAAGCTGGTGCAAGTAAGTACGCGTGACATGGGAAGTAGCCTGGGGGCAATCACGTATCTCCGGGAACGAGCCGTTGCACTGGTACCCCCTTGTCGTTGTAAACAACGTGTTGCATAATTCTGTGCACGATGGAACAACATAAAATGAAACCGAATGGGAAACTCTTTCTCTCTCTCTTTCCATCCCCCTTTTCCCTTTTTCTCGAAGAAATCTCGGTTGTTTTCGTCAATAAATAAAATCTCCTTCAACACTATAATCCAAATTCAAAACAAAGAAGCCGCATCCAGACGCAAATATACATTATCCAACAAGGATGAAGTTATTCCTTTAAATCTTAACCCTTTGCACTCCAGCCCTGTTTCATAAAATTACCATAAGATCACACCTCATAAGATTATACGTAAAGAGCTCAGGAACCTATTTACGATATTCTAAAAAAATCAAACATAAATAAATATTGCCGCAACAATCCCAGAGTTGGAGAGCAAAGGGTTAATCCTCCTCCTCTTATTCTTCGAATAAGAATCGAAGGCGAAAAGCGGGGGAATAAAGAAGAGAAGGAAGAAGAAGAAGAAGAAAAAGGATCCAAAAAAGAATTGCCGCTGGTCCCCTCGTTAAAAATGCATCGAGGGGCAGGTAAAATAAACTATTTGCTCCAAACGTTAACTTATCTCCCTAGATTCTCCAGGAGGTATGCGGAGGAATAAATTCGGCCGGCGGCGAAATTCGAGGACGACGTTCGTTCGGAGAGGCGGTTATCGCGAAAGGTAAGCGGTTACGGAATCCTCGCCAATAACTCAACAAAGTCCACGTTCCACGCGAGTAATTAGCATTCCGATCGTTGTCCATTTACGCTAATTAAATTCAATTGTTCGGCCGCATTGTGCCCGGCAAGCTTGTTACACGGACACGACACGCGCCTATATACAAGTCGCGAGTAATTGGCCGGGGGAAAAATAATTACTTGACGGTTTCGCAACGTGGAATCGGATTGCGTCCTATCCCCTGCATATCGTCCAGCCTTTTACGGAACATCGATTCGTACGATTCTAACGATGGATCGTCCAAAGTCTTTTCTAGACATCGAAAATTCTCGATCGAATTCAGATTAATCAATCTTTCTAACGAATACTTTTTCCTTTTGGAATTGAAATAAGACGAAACGATTGTCCAGGATCGGGATAAAATTGGCCTTTTGCCTCTTACGAAGGAACGACTCAAGCAATGGCGGTGGATTCTGATTCGTGGCTCTTCGAAACTGGCTCCATTAATCGGCTTCAGAAATCGAATTCAGATATCTCGACAGTTTTGCCATCTTTCGAAGATTCCTGGCTACGATCGAACCGTTATTTCATGCCGGCGACGAATCCGCGGGATGCTCTCTGGCCACCGCGGTTCTTTCTCACGGCGTCGTGAAACGCCACCGAGATCAATTAACCGAGGGATTTTTATCGGCGGGACGAGAGAACGAGAATCTGTGGCCTCCGCGCGTTTCGAGGAAACGGGAGGAGAGAAACCCGTCCCGTGGAGTTGCATAGGAGTAACCTGCATTTCGCGGCCTATTCTGGAATGTCACTCTGCCCGACGGACGCGTCGTCCAAGGTCCAGTTCTTCCCCGGCCTTTCCTTAAACCAATCTTCTCGGAAAATCTGCACCGTTACGATAATACCGTCCAAGAGTCCTTTGAAAATCTGTTCGAAAATCTAGACGATTCTTACCTCTCGAAAGGAATATTGGTATCGATATAGGTTTCGAAGGAATTATGTCAAAGTGGAGATCTGAAATCTTAAGACGTTCGCCGTTTTCTCTATCTTCTCTGAACAATCTCGTTTTTAAATCGTTCTTCGAATTGTTAATCTTCTGGAAGTTTTGAAAATATCCTTCCCTCGATCCTCGGAATATACGTATATTTCGTTAAGAGAAGCAATTCGAAGAACTATCCTTTCCACAAACGTGTAATAAAAGATGAATTATGAAAGTGATAAACGAAATATTTCCTTCTTTCGAATTGACGCGGATGTGAATGAATACACTTTTATAACGAAAGTAATTTCGTTTACAATGGTATGCGGCAAATTATATAACACGATGGTAATTGAAAATTAATTAAAAATTCTTTTTTCTTGATGAACGATTAACGCAGCAGTTATTCCACGAACTTTCTCGAACGGTCCTCGCCTTCCGCGACGAAGGTGGAAACAGCGTTATTCCGGCCGATTTCACCGCGCGCATCGATCGCAATTTCTTCTTAGATTAGGTTTCTTCGCGAGGCATCGATACCAACGACACAACCGCCTCGATATCGATCACGAGAAACGTTAATCCACGTCTTGGCAACATCCGAGAGGTTTATCGAATATTAAGTTCTGACACGAAACAAGTATCGTGTTCGCTTAGAAGGGATTTAAGGCTGCTCCGAAAAACGTATCGTTTTACGAATCGATGAAAATACGTCCTTGCGACGTGTGGAGAAGGAGAAAGCTCGGGATTTTGCCCCTTCCAAAAGTAGTTTGAAAATAATATGAAAATCTTTAAAAAAAAATCTTTCTCATTTTCTTCAAAAAAATCTACAGATATTCAAAGTATAGTTGTATCAATCGCATCGTAATTTAAACGTTCGTAGCAGTGGAAAATTTTTAATGGCACAAGATTTACATGATCTTTCTGTGTCGACAAATAAATCTCTCTACGACTTCAACGTTCCATCAACGTTTTATTATCCTATGGTCCGCCGGCTATTAAAAGATCTCCATATAAATCATCCAATTCGAGCAGCATAAAAGATCCCCCCCAACAGGAAGCAATTTTTGCGATGGTCAAGTCCGGATCATCGTCCGGCCAATTTATTCGGCTTGCGTTTCGATCGAGCGGGATCGCCGACTTCGCTTCCCGAATATATTCTTTGGTCATTGTCCTCCCTACCTGCCCACTCTGCTCGAATATCTTCTCCTCCTCCTTCTTATACACTTTCGCAAGATCCGTTTTTATCCTTCCTCCCGAAAATACCGAGACTTCGACTGTATAATCAGTTGCGACCACTCACGGAACCCTATTGTTTCCTTGTGTGTTGCGAATACAGGATTTCGTGACGCGGAGGAACAATATTCCGGAATTTTGTTTTCTGGAATTTCCGTCGAAAGAGAAATTTTAAGGAAGAAAAAAGTTTTGTTTTCGAAAAAAAAGAAAGAAAGAAAGAAAGAACTCGACTTTTCGACTGAATATGGATCAATAAAAATTCTCGAGGCTCGAGAATCGTGGAGAGACAGAAATAGCGGATATTCTATTCGCGATTTGAAGAGACAGAAGAGATGGAGTTTAGGTAGCCGCTGTCTCGTAACTCGAAGTGACTGCAAAACGTTGATGGGATACAATAACGACCGTTTCGCTCATCGTTCAGAACGATTATAGTTCGTAGCTGGCTGTTTCGTCTATTAGCCCAGAACGCTGGTTTCAAAGGAGGCTGGTTTCAGAGGAGGAAATTCCATCGAATTTATCGCCCTGTTTCCACGATGATCTTCTTACTTAACTCGATCGTGGCCAACATCAACGCGGACGATAATCCTCCCCCGCGTGAATTAAGCTCTCGTGCTTTCACAATTCACGAAAAACGATGTTTTCGCGTCCGACCCGAGGGATCGAGGCCGTTTCCAAGTGCTTTTGCATCGAAACAGAGGCAGACAGTTCTGGCGACAACAACACAACGCCCCTAATTTCAAGTGGACCGCCGCTAATCGCAACTTTGCCCAACTTTGCCGTTCGAAGGGGTCTTAATACTCAAACTTCTCGTTGCCAGAAAATCCCCGAATCCCTTCCTCCCCTACACACCCGCTTCTATTTTCGCCTCGGCCACTTATTAGTTTCGTGCCACCGAAATATCGTTCGGATGAGCCAAGGTAGGCGACTATTAGTCCGAGGAAAAGTGAGGCGGAGGCCAGAAAGGCCGGGGCGTCAGTCGTTGTATAGCGTGTGTGGAGGTATTCGCGGAGGCACGTGGGAACGTAGAAATGCAAAGAGAGCACGCAGCCACGCGGCGTTTCGGCCTGGTCTGAACCGGTGGCCCGGGTACCATAATAGAAAACCGCGATAATTGTAGGCACACAGCCACGAATCGGCGGAATGCCGCCTCCTTGCCCAGCCTTTATTAACCGCCTAAACGAGAAAACGCTTTCCACTTTGGTCTCCAACGGAGGGACAACAAATTTTTCTTCGCCATCTCCGCAACATCCTCCTCTTCCTTCGCAATACTCGTCAACGAATTCGTTTTGTTCCCTGGCTGAAGGGAGAAAATGACGTACAATTAACGAGATGCTGCTGCTCTGATAATTTTAAAGGATGATTGGGATTAATTGGAATGCATTCGAAATTTAAAGTATTTCGAGAAGAAATATGCAAATAATCCTAGTTATTTTCTTTTCGTTATTGTTCAGCATGGAATTCGAAGAGACATTTTACATTATTTCTTTTTTTTTCCACGTATATTAAATTTATTTCGGCAGACGCGACAAGTTGTACGCGCAAGTTGTATTTTAGATTTGGGTTCGAAGGAAGTGGATCGCGTTTCAGCGGAACAAGAATGTCTCGAGTGCGTTCCACGAGGCGTTTCCTCGTAACAAAGTGCTCCTTTCTTTCTGTCGTCGACGTCTCACGGTTGCTGACTTCTCACAAGGGACGTCGGCGACAAAGGAGAGGCTTGAGGCACGGAACAAGCACGGAAATTGAAGAATCCAGAGACAATAACGGTGAACGGTCTTTTCGGTAAGAATTATCTTCGGGTTAATTACGTGTCTGGTTCTGCGATCGAACCGAAGTTTCGTCTACCGTCCTATTGTTTCTCAATCCTCGAGATGTGAATTTTTAGCGAAGATCGTTCCAACGTGATCAAAAAACGACTTTATTTTTATTAAAATTAAATTAACTCTATTTGCATCATCGCGAAGACGAACAATCCTGAGAGAAATTGTTGAATTATCTTGGATTTATACAAATGTGATGGATTATATGTTATATTTATACATTTATCACGAATTTTTGCATACTCGTGAGATTTAAGTAACGGATGATTACGATGATGCAGATTGTTTCACGATTATTATATACGTGTGGTTACGTAGCAACTATTTAATCGTAAGTGTGTCATCCATATACGTGCGAAAATAACGATTCTATAAATATTTGTATACCGGGTGGCAATAAAATCTAACCCTTGTCTGAATTATAATTTATATATATATGTATATAATCATCAAACAAAATATATCCAACGCAGTGAAGTTACTTGTAATATTATAATATTCTTTTATATATATATATATATATTGTATTTTTTCTCTTAATTATTTGAAATAATAGGAATATTTTGTTCCACTGTTAAACTGGGTCAAATTTAACGATACGACGCGAGGACGGTCGTGAAAGTGACGATTATTTTGGGGGAGCATGTGCTCCGTTCTAAACTATTTTTAAATGCAAGAAGAAAACGCGGTGCATAGTTGAAATGTCATTACGCATTCCTGTACTAATAAGGCTGCATATCATTTATAATTCTTCCTAGTTCATTAATCATCTAACTCCGACGTAAGTCGTATTAAAATTCAAAAATTCTTTTTTCTTTTTTTTATCTATTTACATACATTACGACTTCGTGTAACATCCCAAAATATTCTCTATAATCAAATATAAACTCGTCCTTAATCGCCATTCCAAATTGGACGTTAAATTAAATCTAAAATAACTATCAAATCTTCAACTAAGGAAACTACATTCGAATCACGGACCTTTCTTTAAAAATATCTAATGCTTCGATTCGCAACAATAAAATGTATACAAAGAGCATCGAAAATTACTATATACCCGATCAACGAGTGGACGAGAAACACCGGCCACCGTGAGAATTCCAATGTGAATTCCCCGTCGAATTTCACGGCCACCGTTTCCCCGTAACTGTTTCCACGAGCAGAAAAAGAGGAAGGGAGGAGGAGGAGGAGGAGGAGGAAATCCAGAGAAGAAGAGGAGAAGAAACCGTGGAGAGGTTCCGTTTCGCGTAGAGAGCCGAGAGTTTCGAAAGGAAAATAGAGAACCTCGAGTAGGTAACATCATACGCACCTCGGGATATCCGTGTACGGGAAACACTACACCCGAGGTCGAGTGTGCACGTCGTGCACCTGCACGTATCTCGTGCGCGTGTGTCCCAACGAGGAGGAAACAAGCCGGCGTCGCCGGATTTAAGGGTTTAAATCTGGTATCTGGTGAAAGCTCGGAACAAAAGTTCGCCTCAATGGAAATCGAGGAACCGTATCCGTTCGGAGTCGGATTCGATACAATTGCTCGAGGGAAGTCTTCCCTTCCGGTTATCGACGATGAAAGACGAAATGGAAATGGAAGAACGGAGATCGAAAGTATCGAAAGTTGGAGAGCGTTTCGAAACAATAATAAATTTATTTGTATTTTCGCGGTTATTATCCCCTCCCTATCGAAGCGATACCGGAAGGAAAAACATCGTAGGTAATTGGATAATTTCGATGCTGCGAGGAATTGTAAGGTTTCCGGCAAAGTCGTTATCTCGAAGCCGACGTGGGAAGAAGGATATGCCTTAAAGCTTGACGGGGGATGGAGCAGGAATTTGCGGTATATTGCGGAACGGTTCGAGAGAATTTGTCGATTCTCGGATTCGCGATACGTACCGGGTGATCGATAAATATATACGCGTGTTTTTACAATTTCAAAGAAATATAAAAAGAAAAGGATAACGCGTACATAGTCGTTCGCAGATGTTAACATTCCATCCTGAAAAGGAAGGCGTTCGATAAATTACTACGCTTCAAGAGACGCACGAAAAACACACAATTTGAACCGGCGAACGGTGTTTCTTCTTCGTTTGAAAATTAATTTAAACTCCAGAAGATATATGAAAGTAATTAGTCACTCGCGTCAAGGATCATTCGGTGCCTTTAACCTCGGTGTGTGAGTGCTTACTGCACCTCCCACGGGTAAAGTATTCGCGTGTATTCGACCCAATTTTCGCGTGAACGAGGACTAGACTTAATTAATGAGGAGCTTTACACGAGCTAACACTAGCTAACAGCTACGCGCGGCCTCCATTCCGATTTCCATTCGTTAGGATAATTAGCTAGCTGGGAGTTAGGATGATACGCCACTCTTTTGTTGTCTTCCTCGTGCACAATTGAGACTTTAACAGGCTACCTGGCTTTCTCACCAATCGTTCTCTAGGGTGGTTGTTTGTTCGATCAAGTTTTACGATACGCAACTATTTATCATCTACATCGTGTATGTAGCGCAGTGTGTCGTGACTATTGTGGACGAAACCTTTTTCCACCTTGGATTAAATAATCCAATTAAGGGAGAGGGACTTCTTCGTATCCCTGTTTAATTCAATTCTGTTCCGCTCGATTTGTTCGATCGCGAATTGCGAGTCGATTGTGATGGCAACAATCTCAATCCTTGGCGTATGACAGAGTGTGACAGAGTAACGGAATTTTCTCGATATCGTTCTCTGGTATTGGAGATTAATCGATGAATTTATAATTCTCATCTTTTCCTTATTTTTTTATTTATCCTTTAAAGCGTATCAATTGAATTTTATCTCGAAGAAAAGTGTAATAATTTAATAAAATCGATCATTTACAGGTTTCCCTCGAAGGACACGAGTTGACTAATTAAAAACGATCCGAAACTTGGTGAAAAACAATTTTTAAATTACCAATTCAAACGAGATATTTCGTAATTTCCGCTGTATTTGCACGAATCCATAAAAGAAATCTCGCGTCTCAAGCGTTGATTAAATATTTAATTTAATTTTGCGCATTGTCTATCGATTTGGGTTGGAAGGGGGAGGGATGAAATTCGGGTCAAACGAAGTTTCTCCGCACATGGAATGCCACAGATCCGAGCCGATCAAACGTATCTAAGGCTATTAACTCTTCTCACGGACTTACCAGAGAGCAATTAAAGAGGCCGCTCTATCGGTCGAGTGATCTGACGTTAAACGTTGCTCACGCGGATGTGGAAACTTGAATGGAGTTTAAACTCAAAGCTTTACGATATCCGCGAAATCCGTGACATCTCCTCGCTAATTACTCGCCCGATTTATACGGTTGTTGGCCGAACGCTTACCTGAAACATAAAGATAAGTCGAGCGGTTAGCAATGATTGCTCTTCTCGCGCACACCAGCCATTTCCAACCAAGAAATGTTCCGAGAAATAATAATAAAAAGCTTATTCACGCTCTCTTTCCACCATCCACAAAGTTTAACGATGAATTCACAAAGTAAAGACCGTGCCTTGAAAAGATTAGATCGAGTATCTCCTCGACGAAACAGTTTACTTAACATCGGTTTATAATAAATCCTTCGAAATCGTAATCGTTTCAGCTCCTCAAGGATATAACATAAAACAATTTCAAGAATATCACGAATTTATCGAGGCTCGAAACGAATCGAAATGAAGAACAGAGCCGCGTAAATTTTCTAATCTTCTTAATCGAGACACGATTTTTGTTCGTGGAAGAGAAACGTTTTAATCCATTGGCTCGATCTCGAATACGTGATGCCTCTTTGCGAACGAACTCTGTAATATTTTCCGTGGAACGAGGAAAAGCACGCGTTAGTGTTCGAGGCGTGGCCCGAACGCGCAATAACGTAACCACTTTGGCGAAGCCGCGCGCACACGAAGCGTTATACAACTGGAATCCCGAGTTGCGTCAGTTTTATCCATCGTCACGTTGCATTTGCGTATCCCCTCGACGCGATAATGATCGCATGTTACAGGTGTCGATTGCGAAAATTTCGCCTGGTTTCATTAGCGTAACCAGTTGTCGACTCTCGAATGGGTTATTCGCCGTTTTAAACACCGATCGCGTTTTATATTTCCTTTTCTTATCCACCGATTTCGACGTTTTATCACCGCTTATCGTGGAAATTTCGCCGTGAATCGATGACGGATTTCTAATGGAATGGATGATGGAGATGATGGTGGAATAGTTATTCGAACAATAATAATACTCTCTGCCTTCGTTAATACGAGGTGAGGAGAGAAAGAAAGATTGGTAATTCGAATATATGAATTATTTATCGTCGATGCTAATGGAGATCGGTGTACGTTTTACGAGAATTTAAAATTAATCGAAGTCGATAAGATATCGAAGAGCTAGGCGAGGTATAAGATAAAACGAAGTCGTCTGAATCATGAGATAAATTGGCGTAGTTTTTAAAAAAAAATCGGAGAAAACAAATATAGATACTCGCGACTAAGTGATTAATTAGGTAATTACTTAAGAACGAGAAAAATCTTGTTTGTCTACACTTTGATCTTCTACTTTGAATCTTTTGCTTATCTGAAATAATGATTGAGCAGCAGTTGAATAAATGTTGAGTCTATTCTTGTGTATATAAAGAACGTAAAATGAAACGAGATAGAGAAGATATTCGTTTCATTTTTTTCGAGTAATAGAACGGTAATGAATAAAATCAAATGAGGACAGTTTGAGGAATTTCGCGTGATTCGATTTTCTAAATAAAATCGTATTGGTACAAATTTAAGTGGTAATCAAACACTCGATTAGACAAATAATTACACCGTTTATTCTACGATAATAGAATATAATTAACACGATGGACACTTCGTTATATCAATCAATTAACCATCTCCTATTTCTACCAATTTATAATTTCATTTTCCATAAAACGACCGAAAAATACTTTCACCTCAATAGAACGCGCATAGAAATAATTGTATTACAATCGAAACACCGAGATCTCCTCTCGAAACAAAAAACAAGATAATTATACGACGACAAATAAAACGAAACATTGTTTTAATTACCCTAAAAATATATCTCCATACTTTTATTATCGACACGGGTTTCAAAACCTTGGAATTTCTCCTTTCGCTCCTTTCCTTTCCAAAAAAATAAAAAGAAAACTTAAAAAGGGTCATAACATATTTCGCCTTCAAGCCGCCTCGCGTCCTTCGAAAGGTCGGCCATATTTGGGACCGGTCCGGTCCCGGCCGAAAAAAATCCCATGACGCGTCCATTCCTTCTCTTTTTTTTCCTCCCCCGGCCCTAGGTGAATCGTGAAACGGCGTTCGCGTGAATCACCTCGAGAAGAGGGGAGAAGAGGAGAGAGAGAGAGAAACGGAATTTGCATAACGTCGTTATTTGTCGCGCGGCGTCTGGCCACTTCGAGCCGAGAAAATTCCAACGAGCGCGACAAGTGGCGTAGGACACACAATCGTCCTTGCCCGCGCCCCACGCAATCGAACCGTAATGCGCACGTTGGTGGCGCATTCCTGACCGTGTGCATCCGCGGCTATGCAGATAGGAACGAACCGCCGTTGCATTCCTCGCAGCGGAGGGATGGAGTCGAGCGAACAAACGATGCCTCCCCTTGCCTCCTATATTTCCCTGATATTGCGAGCCAACTTATCGCGCGAATGACTCAATCTCGACTCGTTTCACGGATATTTGGAAGAGAGGTCGTCGAAACGAAGGGAGGAAGAGAGTATCCACGATATTTTCTCTATATATTTAGAAATTAATATCAACAGTAAACGGCGATTAGTCATCGATTGCTCTTTGCTTCTTTTGCGATCGATGAATATAAAGATGAAAAAAAAAAAAAAGGTAGATAGAAAGATAGAAAGTTGTATTTTTCAGAATTCTTAATATTAAAAGCGTTTAAAAGTAGTTCATTCAAAATTAATAAAATTCGTTATAAATGTATAGAGAAACGTAGATATCTCGAAATGATTGAAATTATTCAGATGACTGAAATCGATTCTCGCGATAAACAAAAAGCATCGCGTTACGCATACCTAAACGCAAGCGCCAAGGCCGTGCATGCAGCAACGCCCAATCGTATTCGTATCCCATGGCAAATGGAAACACGAGGAAATACCGCAACACGTTCTATTATCTTTCCTCCCTCCCCTCCCATTATATTTACGCCCACAGCGCGAGATTACAAGCTTCTCTTAATCCTCTTACTCTCGGTTGCACTTTTATTCCGTTCTGAAAAAGGAGAGAAAGGAATCCGCTCGTTTTTCTATCCAGACGAAAACCAGAAAGGAACCTCCTCCACTCTGTTCGATAGCACGAATTCATGCGATTTATGCAAGGTGCAAGGCACGCCACCTGTAACACTTTTTTATCGTAAATAAATGTCCACCAAGACGAATGAAAAGCCGGCATTGATTGGCCAAGGGGGAAAGGGAAGCTCTGTTGGTTTTCTTTGGAAAAACAGAGTCGAGGTCTGCCCGATCGGACAGCAACGATTAATTAGAATAATTTCTTGAAACGGTGACACGAGAAAGGCGCGAGCGAACAGGTGGGCGGTGGATACTGCAACCAACCGTCTTTCGCGAAAGGACAATTTTTAATCGATGGCCGTTCTAAAAAAAAGAAAGAGAGAGGATTCAGTGATAGCAACATTCGTCGAGATTCTATTCTCCTTTATTTACACGTGCACGGATGGATTTTAATTCCGTGGATAAATAAACGAATGGATGCTAAAATAAAATCTATTTTCTCTTGGATTAAATTCGTTTTTCACAGAGAAATATACGGAAGAGGTTACTGGCACGAATAGCACGGAAAACGGCACGCTGACAAAGCTCGTCTGTCGAACGGCAATTACCGAGGAATTGGCACCTCACTCGGTCTATTTTAAAGATTTCTACGAAACGTTCGTTTCGATCGAATTGTGTCAACAGCCGTTTCCCTCCCTGCGTGGGGGAGGTCGAATACCTATCGCCCCTTTCGTCGTTAATTTCTTTATTTTCCCGGATCGGAAGATGAGTCAATTTCTTTCGGAATTCAATTGTGAATACTTATAATTAAGATTCGTCAACCGTCCTCGTGGAAAGTTTCTCGATCTCTGCGTCGAGTCTATGACGATGATCGAAGATGAGAGTGAGAGAGGGGAGAGAGAAGATAATCCGTCTGTCGGAAGAAAGTAGTCTGGCACTAAACTTTTGTCGGGTTACTTTAAGGGGACGTTAAGAGAGAGGAAAAGGTATTTGGCAGCGAGCACAATCGATCGCATATTCTATCGGTCGTTCTCCCTGTAAATATAGATCAGAGATGCCAGGTACATCGCGTCAGAGCCCTCTCTTTGGCGATACTCCATACGATCGTGCTCATCGTGACGACGACCTTTACGATTCAGCCGCGGGGAAGATAATTATATTGTGCTTCGTTTCGGGAAGTCGAACTCTTGCGAAACCGAACACTCTTTCAAGACGAACCGTACACGGAAAAATCCTCGAGTTAATTTCGAGAAGAGAAACGTTGGCGAGTGATGGTGGAGCCACGAGTGATGTTGGGAAAAAAAGGATTTAATTTCATTCGACATTGTGAATTTCGAAAAATAGAATACAAATAAATCCGCGACGAAGCTAATTTTTCTTTCTTTTACGCGAAAAATTATAAATTTCAACCGGTGCTCGTTCGATTATTATGAATTCAACATCAACTTAATTAGCTCCAAACTGTTTCTTCTAATTAATTCTCGCTATGTATAAATTCATTCGAAAATTGTTTCTTTTAATG